>NC_143245.1:773871-928646 GCF_009617815.1 Ciona robusta | reverse complement strand
ACTTCTGATTTGATCTGCAACTGGAAACAAGAATAGCCTTAGAAAAGAAGCTTGTTTACACTTTATATACAACTGGTAAGAGGGCCAACCACTACATTGATTCGAAATTTTAGACAACAGTGGAATATTGATATTTAAAATGGGGTCATGTTTTTCCACTACAATGCAAAAAGTTTTAGACAAGACAAATTATACAAGTACTTTTCTTATTTTAGAACTAATTGATGATGTTTTTGAAGCTGGTTCATTGCTTTTTTTGAATTGCTTCGTTTTCTGCTTCCTTTTTTGTCTCCATTGTTTGACGCTGATGCTACAGATTAAGATCAGGGTAAGCTATTATGTGAATTAAAAGTAGCAATTACCAAATGTAGATCATATTGGATACCAGTTTATGTTAATGGAAATAAGGTAGGTGGTGCATGACTGCATGAGTATTTACTTTTTAGTGACTTAGTTGTATCACATATGTCATATGTGCTAATATTTGCACACCAGCACACACTTATGATCAAACATGTGCTCGAATTCCTAATGACCTGAGGTGTATCGAACAGAACACTCGTATAATAACAACTATTATTGTCCCACCATGCGAGGATGAATAAGTAACATACATGGTAACTCGTAAGGCAGCACGAGGTGTTTGAAACAGAACATCCATTTTATAACGTTTATCAATGAGAGGATAAATAAATGAAATTTATTAACTTTACATCAAAAAGTAAACTTTAAAATTAGAGAATTTAAAACATTATGGTGAACAAAAGAGAAATTACAGCAATTACTTGTGAAAGAATTAAAATTATTGACCATATATATATATATATATATATTATACAGTATCATTGGCTGATTTTAAAACAAAACAAAATCTTAAACATTTTCAACAGTTTCTGATTGACAAACACATAGTAACTCAGTATTATATCAGCAAACCTTGACTTGAACTTTTCTTTTGCTCTCTCCATTGTTTCCATTTATGCTAAATCATTAACCAAGTTATAATTGTTTACTATTTGGAACACAATAGATCACATATTAATTTTACTACAGTGAGTTCTATTATATTGGAGCCATGGCTATAAAAGACTTGTGTGAAAATGCGATATAACATGCTAGTGTTGCTACCAGGTAAAATAAACTTTACACATACTGCTATGTGTTCTGTGAAGTTTACAGTAGATATAGATTTATTTACTTCACACTCAAACTCTTGTTTAAATGAAAGTTATACCACACAACACATTTATCCATATTTTAAACTTACAAATTTCACTCGTAACCTACCGATTCTTTTAGTTTTCCTTTTCCATCAACATCTGCATAAAATGAACAAACAAATATTGTTACACATACAAATGTCAACAATGATACAAACCCATAATAAGCTCGTTTATAAGCATACGGTCAGACTCATTTGACGAATTGCAAGTCCGTATATCCCTTATCGAATTTATGTATCTGTAATTATCGTTCCTTTCGGTTTCTCCGTGTAATTTCTAAAACAAATACCAATTTATTTATGTATAACTAGCACTAGTCTAAATAAACATGCTGTAGAAGTTAAACACATTAACTTCTATAAATAAAGTATGCAAATAAACAAAAATGACTAATAATGTTTTCTTACCAGAAATACACATGGTATATGATAATAATCCTTGTAAGGGTAAGTTTTGTTTGCATCACTGTTTGGAAACGTTATGGTAATTATCCCATCCCCTGTTTCTATCCTTGTTTGACAACCTCTACAAGTTGGAGCTTTTCCCCTTTTACCTCTAACCCCGTATTTAAACCTACAAAGAAATTTAATGTAACTTATTTAGCTTCGTATGGCAAAGATAGTGTGTTGTTTTGTGCTATATATCTCGCACATTATACACAAAACATAAGTTGTTCATTTTGAGATTCAATCATGTCTTGCAGCTTTTTTGTAAAAGATGTGTTTGATTTAAATTAAATTAAACCATTTATTTAATATTTTAATAATATTTAATAAGTAAGATGGTTAGTTATCTTTCTCACGAGCGTTGGTGGCGAAACTCTGCATCTCCTTTAGATGGACCCATGCTTGCTTTAATTGGCTGATCTGTGTAAACTGAGTGAAACAATTCAATTAATGAGTAAATTTTGAATTTTCGCCCAAAATCTTACGCAATTTATGTTTTATTTTGGTCTAATAAAATTAGTTTTTATTTTGTGAGAAAAATTGGGCTTTGTATATCAGAAAATTACGTAGGGTTTAATATGCCTTATTTTGGATTTACAAGATAAAATTGTTTTTAACTTTTTCTAACCATATCTTAGTTAAGCATGTATGCCATGTAATATTGAGTCTAGTTTTATAAGTAATAGTATGTCACATTCACATTAATTAGCAAAGTTTTTAGATCAGATTATCATACCTACTGCTTCGTGATCCATATTTACAGTTGGTAACATAGAACCAGAATTTTCCATTTTAACATCATCGGGCCAAACAATTTCCTGTTTGGGGCAAATTTCTGTAAAAAAATTACATTTTAGTTTTTTGTTACCATATATGGTCATTTTACATTTTGTGTTTGCTTGTGACCGACAAATCATATCGAGCCACACAGACATCTGTATATAGACATATGTCCTCAATGATAGCAGCATCAAACCTAACGTTCTGGTCTGATAAACTGCTTTTACCACTGTGGCACAAAAATCAAAAACTATAAAATGTTTGGTCAAACAAATATGATTTACCTTTACATGAGATTATAGTAAAGTCCTTAAGGTCGCCCAGTATGTCAGAATGATCTTCTATTATATCTTTGACTTCTTCCCTTAGCTCTTGTAAGAAAGTCCCATTTTCCAATCTGCGACAAACCGTATTTTCTCTTCCTGGTTCAGTAAAAACAACAAACACAATGCTACCAGGGGAAAACGGTCCAGCATTGTAACCCAGCTTGTGCAGGGCATAACATATCACTATTATTGAACCCCCAAAGTTCAACATACGCTGAACATTAAACTGCCCGAATATGGCAGTAGTAATCGTGTGTACGTTGCCTTCAAAGTGAACCACATAATCTCCGTTTTCATTAATTTGTAACCTGGAGTGACCGTGAGCAACTTCAAGATTTACTCTGATTTGCGATGGCGGTGTCACTGCCACTCTACTTGAAGAACCAGCGGCACTTTCCGCCATATTTCAGAACAATTTTACAGTTAAAAGCTGTGTAACAGTTAATACATGAAAGTAGGTACATAATAACCTATAAAATCCCAGTAAATAAAACAAACCTATTCGATGCTAGGAAAAAATACTCCCCTACCTTATTTGCTAACTACTAACCCCTATAACCACTAACTCCCTAACCACCAATCTCTAACACTTGCCACCAGCTTATTCTGCTATGTACCGGAAGATCCTTCTTAAGTGCCAGCTGTTCTAATAACACTAAGCAACAAATTTGAACCCGTAAAAAAATTGAATTTATTTGACTTTCCCGCCAAAATATTGCGCTAAGTAAATTAATAATTACCTTCGTGGGACTTTCCCTAACATCGACGTAACATAAACCTTGAGAATAGTTTTTTGGTAGTTTATGTCAAAACGTTTGTATTTTATGTACGGCTGTATATGCTTATCAGCCATTATCTGGTCAACTCAGATCTTGTTTACCACCAAGTCCTTTAATATTCTCATATTTACATTGTTTTGTTATTATTAATAAAAAAAGAAGTTTATGTTAAAACAGTCGCAACCAACAACAGGTATTCAAGAAAGGCAAGTCCATACACCTCGTAACATAAGTACACAAATAAGCTTTTGGGCGCCTTTTTTGTTTATTAAAGTTGTTGATATTTTTATTATAATCTGTTCTCGAATTCTTCAAGCTTTGAAGTGTTTCTTGTATTGCAAATAACTCTTCAATTTTCTAATGCGGGGTTTGAATTTTTTTCATGTCTGCAACAAAGAGTCAATTATATTTAGTCAATCCGCATTATCTACAACATAAAAGTTTTAGCAATGTATATATATAACTACACGAAGTTATATATACATTGGTTTTACCAATTCAAAATGCAACCCAAACTAACAACGTCTAAACTCTAAAGAAACCCTAACCCTTATATAGTCTCTCTAATTCTTAACACTAGACCCCGTCCTCAATTTCCCTGTTTAAAGATTTGAAACCGAGGAGTTTGTTAACAACATTAAACTTGCAGTATGAATGAGAATGAATGAATAAATGAATGACTGTATGAATGAATGTGCAGTATAGCCTACAACCAATGTTAATATACACTCATTTTAACATTGACTACAACGCACACGACAACAATAAACAGACACACAAGTCACGACTTTTACCTTTTAACTCCTGAACCCTTTCATTATGCGTGTCAACTTTTTCTGTGATTAAACAAAAGACATTAATTCTGATTATGACGCAATAACACTTCAAATTAAATTACCTTTGACGTCACGCAGCAGTTTCTCGAAGGGAGATTCTAAATATTAAATTCATTTCGTTATTCATAAAAATTATCTCCGAATTATATGATATATGACGTGTACATTACTATTATGACGCCACAGTAACAATAAGTACTGGAATATCGATAAAATACTGCACTGACGTAACAATGAACAACAAAATATTCCACAAAACATGGTTGTAGATGAAATTACTACACTGACGTCACAATAAATACTAGAACCGTCCTCAATCATGTTATGCATACGTCACAAAGAAGACAATAACGTCACAATTACCTGGATATATACTCATAGAGTAAATATCTTCAGTTAGACTTGGCTCAAAATCTTCATCAAATATATTTTGACTCGACAAAACGAGATGAAACGAAACAAACAAAACAAAACATAATAGTTTGCCTGCCATAGTTAATACTGGCAGAAGATACAACCGACGTTTCAATGAAACTTTAAAACGGAAGTAATCTACAGAAGAATAACCGGCTGTTCCATTCAGTGCTTATAAGCCTCATACCATGGTAACTCATATATGTATCCACACAATGTATTTGAATGCACGAACTGATATTACAATATTTAAAATTATTTAGAAGAAATGAAACCACACAGTATCTACAGTCTACATCATACATATTACGTCGTGTATGTATATTGTCATTAATGATAACTCGTGACGTCGTGCAGATGTTACAGTTTATATATTTCACGATATTTGTGACATTACTTCTAATGACGTCACCAACTTGTGACGCAATGGTTGTATAACTTGGCTGTGAATGTTTCTGTAACTTTCCACTCGTCGTTTGCGGGGTTGTAACTTTCCGTGCTTCTTTCAGTTGAACCATCGAAGCCAAGCCTGCCACAAATAGAAACAACTTAATTTATTTATTTTAGCACACGGGTAGTATAGCTTTTATCATGACGTACCCACTGCAAGTAACCTACTCCCCTTAAAGATGCTATCGTTGTGGGCATACATGCTGGGTTCTTGGGCAAGACAATTAACGGTGATTGCTCCAACAGCGTGGTCACTAATGCATTGTCTAAACGGTTAGCCATATAGAAAAACAAACACCTACAAAGTTTCATACGTGGTAACTCGAGCGAGCACGAGGTGTATGAAACATAACACCCGTGTTATAATCACTGTCATTAATTGCCCGCCATGCGAGAATGAATAAGTTACATCCAGTCATGCACCCCCTTTTACAAAACAACCCCACAAATCAAACCCAGCACTCACACCGCTTTCCCATATATAAGGTTGGCCCCGCTTACCCTCCTATAGCAAATATCTTCCCATTCACAACACACGCCCCAAACGCGCATCTGTATCGGTTCATATCGCTCACGTGACACCAAATATCTTTGCTGACGTCATACATCTCGACACTTCGCAACGTCATGTCGCGATCTGACCTTCCACCTGTGACGTAACACTAAAGTTTATTTAAACAACTAAGAAGAGAAAAATTATTTCAAGATCACTTATCATGTTCATTCAAAGCTGACAAATATAGGTTGGTGTTACGTTGTTTAAAAAACGTTAGCTTTAAGCAATCTTTATTGTAATTTATTCTCAAACCATTATAGATTAGAACCTTTATTATTGAGTGTCTATAAACTGCCTCAGTGGGGTATAGATGGTACTACCTTGGATGTTTGGGGTAATGGGGTAAGTCCCCTTTTACTTTAAGCAAATAAAGTATACATACCTATAACGTATATGACGTCATTAATGACGACAGCACACGGCCAGCATCGGGGTGAATGCATGGGTGCTACGTCACTCCATTCACCAACTACAGGATCATATCGTTCTACCGATGAAAGATAATGTTTACCACCGTGGCCACCGATGGCGTATAAACGACCTGGGAATAAAAGTGTGTGAGTTGGTAACATAACGCCAATACATTGACCCCATAAGTTACACACGTGCTACCTCGAAGGCGGGCACGAGGTGTATACACAGAAAATAGTATGAGGAAGTACTTATTTATCTTAAGTAGGCTTATATATATATTGTAATAACTTTTAAATGCCTATATATATCACACAAACTTTAGTGTAATGACTTTTATTTGTTTCTTTGATTACGGTTACGATAGTCGTTAAAACACACTACAGTTAACATGCGACTATTTTGTGGAATAGTGGGCAAACTGTATCTTATACAGCAATTTGATTGGTTATAACGGGGGTATATATAGCTGCGTATTCACTGTCTATATTTTAATGATATGTTTACAGTAATATACAAATACCTTTACAAGCAACCAATGCATGACCGTGTCTTGATTGCTTCATGTTAGCGATCATCTCCCAGGTATCGAATACAGGTGAATAAAATTCCCCTGATGATAGATACTGATTCTTCTTGTGGCCTCCTACGACGAATATCGTGTCTGGAAAAAATTAAAAAATTAAATTTAAATAAAAACAAATTAAAAAAAAACAACATGAACGATGGTCGTTATAACACGAATGTTCTACTTTGCACCTCTTGCTGCCCGCTTACCACTACCACGCATATGTAACTTATTTATCCTCGCATGGTGGGGAAACGACAGTCGTTATAACACGGGTGTTATGTTTCATGCACCTCGTGCCCTCTTACAAGTTACTACGTATGTTACTTTGTCGGTGATTGTATTTGAAACAACGGGTAAGGTGACAACATTACTATCGCCTGCACAAACAAATTTCTAGCACGTTCATATCATGGATAACCTGTAACAACCTGTAGCAAGTGAGCAACTGAACACCTCTCCAATACCCACCTTGTATGACAGCACAAGCAGCCAACACCCGCTTTACATTCATCGGAGCAGCTTTCACCCAGAATAAATTATCATCGTCCATTTTAAGACAATCCACGGCGTTTGATGGACTTTCCTTCCCGCCAACATTCAAATCTCCACCAATGAAAAACAACGTGCAGCCAACCATAGCCGCACATGCTACGTCACGTCCGTTTACGAGGTTCTGCGACGTCATTATTCCAATTACAATAACCACAACTTCTAAATAAACACAACAACCCATCGATATTTATGATATCTTTTTTATCTCGAAAATTACGTTATTCCTGATGAACACGACGTTGTAATGTCGGTGCAAATAAGTGCCAGATAAGATGTTTTACAAAAGTATAATATGGCTATCAGCAAGAGTATATATATATATGTAACAGCACAGATGTATAATTACCATGTCAAACACCACCGAAGATGGCTTTAGTTTTAAACCGAAACGTTTAAGGTAAACATTGTATTCTACATATGGGCTATTTCGTTTGTATTAGAACTGGCTAGAAAATCGTGTTTATGAACCTAAGTGACGATTATGACGTAACAAACTAACCGGTAGAATCGTTCGTTTCTTTCCAGACGGATCATACATTGTGACGTCACACAGCGTCTCTGTTCCACCAATGTAAATAAAGCGCGTCGCGTGATCTGGAAATGAATTGATTTTCACGTAAGTTTATCAACACAACCAAACGACCACAAACCTTGCTCCGAGAATCTGTTTAAATGAACGGATATTGCGTCACAAACCCTGTTCATGCAGTCTAGGTCGTTTCGAATCAATCGCTAAAAAAATATAAGCTTAGATAGATGAGTGAATGAAAATTATTTATCCTTGTGTGGCAGGGCACCGTTATAACACAGGTGTTCTGTTTCAAACACTTCGTGCTCGCTTACATGTTACCGTGTATGTAACTTTGTGGGTGACTGTTTTTATGTATGACTAGCACTTTAGAGTTTAGACTTGCCCAAGGACACATACGTCCGAAATGGCAGCGGCAACGAGCCTAGAACCCGTAACCTGTTGGCTACAATAAAAGGACTCCAACCATTGTGCCATTGTATCGGCAAAGATACGTCATCATGACGTCATACCTCAGACAAAACTTCCTTCTGTAGAAACTGTGGCGAGAGTTGTTTGAAGCTGATATGAAAGGTGAGACGGGAAAGATGGGATCGTCTCTCTTCTAGATCATGTTTCACCCAGGATACCAAGGCTGTGTATATGGATTCCGTGGATACCTGCTTAGATCCATGAGGGAATGGTTATATAGAACGGAGATTGATGTCGGTTGTGAGGTTACGATTGGTGGGAAAGAACCGTTTCAAACAAGTTAAATATTTCGAATTTAACAAAAAAGTGTTAGAATTTTATTACTTTTGCTCTGTTTGAATATTTTCATATTGTAAGTTGTACATTCATAAAAATCGTTAAATATTCCTTGTTTACTACAAAAATAGGGTAAGAAAACATGAAGCATCTTGTCCAAACCTACTATTTAAAAAGTTTCATAAAATAAACAATCTACTTACATCAAGGTTACTGACGTGTCCTAAACAATTGTCTACGTCATTGTTTGACAGTTTCTTGAAATCCTCTTGTTGCGTCACAACGTCAAAGTGTTCGGATATAAACACATTGACTTGGGTGGTGAGTTCGTCACTACTATATTGTCGCGATATACCTTGGATGGTGAAGCAGTTTTGAACAGAAATGGCGCGCCCAAGAAATTCAAGACAAAAATCTTTGGCAGCTGAAAATAGGTTATTGACATGGGTGTTGTTTTGGGCAATGAGTAAACATGCCAAGTTTCTTAGTATGTCTCACTGTAGGACGTCGCACATATAGAATAGAATGTACATATATAACTGAATAGGGAAAGATGGGAAGCCTTTTCATTCTGTTTTCTCGTCTCATTTGGTAGTTAACAAAGAACGTTCGAAGAATTATAAAACCGTATCCTCACGACTTTTATAGACCGTTGTTAATTGTTTAAAACACAGATCTTTGAATACTATGTGCTAAAGGTGTCTCTCCCCACCCTACCATACAATGTTTGGATAATAGACCAACTCTGGGCTAAATCCAAGGTTCCATGGCATGCCTTGTCGTGGAACCTTACCCTTTCAGAATATACAGTTACTACTATGAGAAGGGGCCAACTTCGGCCTATATACACATGCCTTGACGTGCCACTCATATAAAATAACTTAAACTTACATTGTACTTCCAGTAGATCAGCCGCAGCAAGAACCTCACACACATTGTTAATATTAATGTTGATATGCTTTGTGTACATGAATTCAATTAATAGCCCAACACTTTGTGCGTCTACGTCATCAAGGTAGACGATAGGGTCAAGGGTCAACTGAAACAAGTTTGTTACGTCATAGAGGGTGAATATAACTTCACAATCAAACACTATGCCAAGCAGTAACAGCATATAAATGCACTTGTGTTATAAACTGCCGAATTGAATAAATGAATGCGTGTCAAGAATGAATAACTTGGTTATTCTCGTATGGCAGGGTAACGGAAGTCATGGACCTCGTGGCCAATTACGAAGTACCACGTATGCAACTTTGTGAGTGATTGTTTTAGTTTATTAAAAGGTGGAGCAGAAGACCTTCAACGTTTTAAACATTAGTATAGCGCCACCTACCTGTGAGATAAAAAGACGTTCGAAATATTTTGAATAAGTCGCCAGGATCATTCTATTGGTTGGAAATCTTCGATTGTCAGCTACTATTGTGACGTCATTGAAGAGATTTGTGTGACGTATCCTGCAAAATGACGAAATAATGGGTATTATTACATTCACTAAATAAAATATAACGAAGATTAAACACCAACGAAAATAAAGGATTAGCAGAAAAAGGACAGTCGTATAAACTAACTTTGGTATAAACAAGCTGTGGGTAAAAATACTCGAGGAAAAGTTTTAAATAAAAGCGTGGCTGCTAAACCCGCAACACAATGTAAACGTCCTCACTTATTGGCGAATCCCAATACGTTGTCTCCATGGTCTGAAGTTCGAGTCACCTCAGTCACCTCAGTTGTCCCACTCAATGATATAGACCTTAGCTTTGACGTCATCGTTACATCAGAGGATGAAGTCATTCAAACTAGAAAACACCTATGAACCCCAAGTAATCTGCATTATACAGAATAATTAGTTTGCTGAATAATTGAAACAACTAAAAGAAAAGAAATTTACAATAAAATGGCGGTCGTAACTACTTTAGTAAAAGTGTCGAACATACTCATTAACTTTTCCTGCCAAATCATTTGCATAGTCGATTAATCTGAATTGATAGATTTTACACTAAGTTTCAAATGTTACCTCAACAAAATCATACCGACGTTACCCCGAAGACGACCTATATACAAATATATAGAGAACGTAGAAACGTCACTTCTCGAGAAACAAAACGTCAAAAGTTTGCGTAAATCTAAAATAGCACAATCAGACGTAACTATGATAACGTAAACTATTACGCACACTAGGCTTTCTACGTAAACTATAGGATTGTGGGGTAAGATGGGACACTGGCGCCTAAATCCTATATTTTCTTATTGTGTTTTAAACATTTAACGACGATGTTTTAGAGTCGTGAACACGTGGTTAAGTAATTCTGTAAACAATCTTAGTTAACTATCAAGTGCGACAAGAAAAGAGAATGAAAACATGTCCCATCTTACCCCACTCTACTATATATTTTGTAACTTGCTAAATTTGTGTTATATTAGTTTTACTATCAAGCTGCCACAACCGTTGTGCATTCGTACTCATCTTTATACATTCTACTATTGCAATTATATAGAAACAGTAATTTATATCAAAACAACCACGCGTTGCTGTTTTAGCGCGAAATAATTGTATTATAGTGTTACGTCACATCCAGGGCACAGCATTCGCATCCGGAATAACTCATCCGCTATACGGCGATATAGAGCCACAATTAAATACTTTAGCGCTTTTGAGGCACCAGGTTATTCGTACCGTTTAAAGACTCATTGTCGGATAAAAACGAATAATACTACGTAAATCGCGTACGAAAAATCGAAAATTAATGTTCATTATGACGTAATAAAAGTTGGTCTTTGAACAACAATGCATATTGTTTTGTTGTTTATTAAATAATAGGAGAAATTGCAATCATGATTGTTTCGTCACAGTGCGACTTGTGAACAACAATCAGTGATGATGTTTGAACAATCAAACTTATCAAATCCAAACATTTATTCTTGTTATCTCCAAACTACGTCAGCGGAATGACCCACATCGAAAATAGAAGCGGTGATAAGTTTGCGCATTCGAGCATTGGTGCAAAATTTAGTGGATTTTATCCGTGTTTTAAAACGATCGTCGACTTGCCACTAATTCCTTTTTTGTTGTTTAAAAAATGATCGTCGCCATTGTAATTAAATAAAATAAAAAAGATGACTTTTCTCGAATACGATAGGAAAGATCAAATAAATTAAAACAATGAAGAGAAGGAAACCAACAACAGTCGTTTAAAACAGGCTGTGGATAAAAAGTTTGGGAAAGCGCGTCATTTCAAAAGCGTGGTTGTTGCAATATTTTATGGAGCATTAACAGTATTCGAGGGTCAGTTTTTTATTTTGCAATTCATAATGCATTTACGTTTTAGCTGTTAGGCTACAATGGAAGTTGCGCGAAGTTTAGTTTATTACGTCACAGTGACGTCACTGTTATTGCATTATACGTCATCAGTGGGAGTCGATTTAGGTAGTTGCGGTTGCATGTGTGGTGCAGGCGGAAGTGGGGGGGTGATTGGTGGCAGCTCCTCCGCCACGGTGAGTGATGACGTCAGTGTGACGTCATAGTATGAAATAAAGCACAAAAATATGTTATAAGGGTCTTTAATTAGGTTTGTAACGTGAAAGTTCGTTGATTTTTGTTAAATACTGTTGTTGCTTCAGACAACACGCTTTTATTTGTCCTGATTTCTTCGTTGTTTTAATTAATGTTATTTTTGTTATTGTGTCCAAATAAATACATAATAATATGTTGTATATTGTAAAACAAGTGTTTCCATTTCAACAGTTCGGTTTAAAACTATCGTATTGAAGAAATAATTAAATTGTTTGTGTTCTAACTTTAAACTTTAGCATGGAATTATTGGAAATTGTATTATTTTAATATGTAGTTATGTAATCTAATTACCATTATTACGTCACAGGGAGCATCGTTCCTCAACAATGTAAGGGGTCCCAAAGGAAACGTTGGAAGGCCCGGGAAGTCGGGACCTCCGGTAATCATGGAAATCATGTAAAATTTATTTTAACTAACGTTTGTTACGTAATACAGGGTATGCCGGGACCGCCAGGATTGAGGGGGGAGATGGGACCGCCAGGCGTGGGTGAGTTATAAGTGTGTAATATATAGTAGGGTGGGGTAAGATGAATACGGTTAGCACATAATACCCTTTACTTCCAAATCGTGATTTTAACAGCTATTAACATTTCTTTAGCATAATCTAAAAATACGATTTTCTTTACATTTTTTCTTTGTTTCACTGCTACTGTTTTCGCTGACAAAATATTTATAATGCGCCAAACAAACCAGCAATTAACAATAAAACAAAGCAATTAACAATGTAACTTATCTACAGCTGGTGGTACCGGAGGTGGCGGTCTTTTCACCTCATGTTTCGAAATAAGAAGCGCCGGTGAAACTACTAACGGGATTTACACAATCAAACCAAGCCCTACTTCAGCTAATATTGAGGTGATATGACGTCATACTGCGTGACGTCATGTTGTGTAACGTCATATATTGTAACGTCACGGGCGTGTTTATAAATACTGTAATTTCAAAATAAATATTTCCAATCCGTAATGATGACGTAATAAATATTACGTAAATTATGACATCACCAGGTGTGTTGTGACATTAATATGACATCACCAGGTGTATTGTGACATTATTATGACATCACCAGGTGTATTGTGACATTATTATGACATCACCAGGTGTATTGTGACATTAATATGACATCACCAGGTGTATTGTGACATTATTATGACATCACCAGGTGTATTGTGACATTATTATGACATCACCAGGTGTATTGTGACATTAATATGACATCACTAGGTGTATTGTGACATTATTATGACATCACCAGGTGTATTGTGACATGAACACAGCAGGTGGAGGGTGGACATTGGTGGCAAGCATTCATGAAAACAATATTAACGGGAAATGTACGGTTGGTGACTTGTGGTCCAACGACCAGGGTGCCAGTAACACAACAGGTAAGCATCATGCGCGCTGTCGGGGAGCATTATGTCACACATACGCATATGATGTCACACAAGGCACACATTACGTCATACAAGAAAATAATGACGTCATAAACCGAATTGTTACTAATATGAAACAACACAGATGGAAAACTAAAAACAAGATTCGAATGCTAGTTATAATTAACAACGCTCTTTTAGTCATGAGGGAACGGTTGTATAATTCTGTGAATATTTTTTGTTTGCTAACAACTGTGCTGAAAAAAGAGTAAAAACATGAACCATCTTACCCCGGCCTACTATACGTAGCTACGCCATAATGCACATTAACAGGAACCGGAAGTTGGTCGAATTTTAATGTTTTCGGGAGCGTGGAGGGCGCCACCAGCGGTGACTACAAGAGCCCTGCCTATTACAACTTATTGGTACGTCACAATTAGCATTGTTATCAAATAACTCCAGTCATTCTGTAACTTGAAACTCGGAAGCGGGCACGAGGTGTATGAAACAGAACACCCGTGTTACAACGATTGTCGATACCCCGCTATGTGAGGGTACACAAGCTACGTTAATTCATTCATACTCTATTTGTCATCATGTATAACGTGAAATAGTTCTTCCGTCCCATCTGGTTTAAAATGTTAATTTTTTTAACCTAATATTCTTTACAAATAGGGAAGTGACGTCATGATATGGCACGTGCCCAACGACGCCGAATCTGGCCAATGGGCGGACAGCGCTACTTTCAAATATTACACTGATAATAGATTTCTAAACAATTATGGAGGAACTCTGCAGTCTTTGTATTCAAAATATTTTCCACTGAGGAAGTCACTGGTGTCTGGTAAAGATGACAATTATTTTGGGTTTGATATAGTCACGTTTTTAATTAGTGATATTTGTAAACGCTTTTAAAAAACATTTTGAAACTTTACGTTTCATTGATATAGCAAGGTGGTGGTAGATGGGACACCTTTTCAATCTATTTTCTCAAACCATTTAATAGTAAACAAAGAACATTCAAAGAATTATAAAACTGTATCCTTACGACTCCTATAGACCGTCGTTAATTGTTTAAAACACGATCGGGATACTTGGATATTATGTGCTAAGAGTGTCCCACCTCCACCTTACTATATTATACATTTATTCTTAACTTACATTCAATCATTCCAACAATCGTTCACTTATTCATCCGTTCATTCATTCTTACATGCATTTACTCATTCATTCCTCAAAACCAGAAACCGCATACGAAGGCATAGCTTCAATACTGGCAGCTCTTAACCGAGTCGAGCCAGACATTCGGCGAACAATTCCTGACTTCTACAATTACAACTACGATCACTCGGGCATACAGAACTCGATTGGCGATGGCGGCGGTGACATGTACGATACTGGTAACAAGGTAATGACCATTATGGGCGTATGTGTATTGGACGAGACATTTAACGGTAATTGCTCCAACCCAGTGGTCACTAATTGGTTGTCCGAATCGTCAAATGTGAAAAACATTCACCTACAAAGGTATATACATCGAGCGAGCACGAGGTGTAAGAATTAGAACACTCGTTTTGTAACGAATGCGTTTTATCAAAACTCGAGAATAAAAGTTACATTCATACAAAAAGTCGTTTGTTCACAGCGTAAATAGCTTTTTTACTCACAGCGTGTATAACGATTCATTTCCTTGCAGGTATTTTACAAAATCGGAGGCAACGCTTTCCAAAGAATCACCTACACACGTAAATACGAGTAAGTTACTATACGTTTAATAATTGTTACTGGTAGAGTTTTTAAAACAAAGGGGATTCTGCTATTTTATTTTTCGATTCATTCACTCAACCATTTCACTTCCATTTACTAAGCTGTACAGTAATCTCCTTGACTGGCAATCCACTTTTAGCATAAAACGTTTTGAACAACAACTGTATTTCAGAGATCTAGTAAACGGGGTTGAGATCGTAAGTTCGACGGGCCATCCCTTCTTCATGCTTATGTGGATTGGAAACCATGCAAGAGCCGTCGATACTTTCCAAATAAAGGTATTAACGACCAGAACAAAGTTAGCGCTCTTGTTGTTGTAAGACATTTATAACCAAGATTTCAACAAACCGTAATTGCTTTGGTATATGAATAACCTCTTAGTTCAGGAAGCTCTGACCTTATAACAACAGTGCTGAATTTGTAATAGTGGGATTAGGGAAGATGTGACACCTTTAGCACATCATATCCGAATATCCTAATCGTGTTTTAAACCATCAACAACGGTTTATGGGAATCGAGAAGCGTTTTTAAATTATTTGGTTTTGTTTGTGTATACAAATGACCTGAGAAAACAGAATGATAAGGTGCCCCATCTTCCCCACCGTACTATACGTTTAAAAAAATAACGCTCCTAATTTAACTAACGTACAAGAAAAAAGTGGTGACGTCACAAGCGTATTGTTAACATACTATGACGTCATAAACAGGTTGAATCTGGAACGGGAGCAGACGGAAGTGGTAGACACGCTACTTATAGCGGGAGTGTTGTTTACGAAGATCTAAGTAGTTCATACAAGGCTTACAGTGTGTGGGATGCTAATGATCCAACTATATGTGAAGTTTATTTCCATATTTCTAACCCAAGGGTAAGTAACGTTATGTAGATGCAATTTATCTTTTTGGATGCAACAGTGAAGATCAAATTATTTAAAACAACGAAGAGAAACAAATTAGAAAAAGTCATTCCGTTTGGTAGTAAACAAAGAATATGTGTAGAACCCCATAAATGTTTCCTAGATTTTCTAGAATATAACACTGCATACAACTCATACCCCAGTGGGCGATGGGTAGTAATGCAAATTGGTCCTAAATCCTATATTCTCGACAAGGATCTTAACCGTCCAGTATGAATATTTAGTATAATTAACCTAATCTGTGTCCACAGGGTTGGGGTTCGGTCGCCCCAACGTCATTCGAAACACCATCATGGAGCTCAGGAACAGATAACTTAAACAACGTCGCAAGTATCGGTGGGAGCCCCGAGTCCGTGATATTTGGCTACACGTTGTTATCGAGGTTGGTTTACCAAGAGTCGCGACATAGTTGCACAGATTGCGCTAATCCCGACACTTACTGTTAATAATTAAACGAGTTGTCTGATTTTAAAAGTCGGTTCGAACTTTTTGTGACATACTCATAATAATACACTCTAGTACAGGATAGAGGGCATAATTACAACTTTTATGTAAGCTTAAATTTGTATATGCATGCCTAATTTGATTTTTTTACACCCGTGCCCGTTTAAGCATTTTCACTCACGTGCCCGTTAATCCCAGAGATGACGATTTCCAAGTGACCAACAGTCACGTGAGGGCAGCATTGACACGAATTATGCAAGAAATCAGTTCATTTCGTCAGATTGAAAGTAAGTTTATGACGTCATTAAACAAACAAAGCATTTCATTGTCCATAGACACTTGATGATGTTTTGTAGCAGACAAAACGTCGGTCCTTTAGGAACACAAAAACAAATCATTACCAAAAGTTTTCTTTCTAACTTACAATACAGCTGGCAGCAACAACATATATAGTAGGGCGGGGTAAGATGGGACACAGAGTATAAAGATACCCTAATCTTGTTTTAAACAATTAACAACGGTCTATGAAAGTCGCGAGGTTATGGTTTATAATTCTTTAAATGCTCTTTGTTTACTACCAAATGGGACGGGAAAATAGAATGAAAAGGTGTCCCATCTTCCTCAACCTACTGTATAATTTTTTTTAAACAATTAAATAAACCAACCAATTCTCACCTGCAATGCTCGTTACAATAGACTTCAACTGCAGCCGACTGAACGAGAGTTTGGTTGTTCCCGTCCAATTTGACGTCGGATCCAACGAGGCCATGACGTCACACATACCACCAGCGGTGAGGGAACGAGCTCCTCCAGGTTTCATTCATTTCCGAGCCTTTGACCCGAAAGGTGTTCCAAACGCATTGTGTCCTGGTGTAAGGTAATAATTTTATATTATATTAGTGACGTAATAACAACGTCTTCAAATGAATATTAGTGAACTAATAATGACGTCATTAAATAAATAATGGTGAAGTATTAATGACGTCATTACGTTACAGATCACAGTATAGAAATATTAATGACGTCATTCTATAAACAATAGTGACGTCATAATAAATAAACACATTATGTTCTAGATCTGATTCATGCCGCCCCTCCTCCATTTGTGTTGGGGGAATCAACACCATACCAACGAACACCAGGGCTTGTGGAGATTTCGCTGGTACGTAATAATGACTATTGTGGTCTTTTAAATGACGTTACAATTAAACGCTCCTTAAGTCGTAACCAACTTATTATGACGTAAAGTGTGACGTTTGGTATAGTGGTTAGGGCGCCTCTAGCCGAGAGAATATTGCTCAAGGCAACCACACAAAGATACATAGGTGGTAACTTTTAAGCAGACACGAGGTAATAGAACACCCGTGTTGTAACGACTGTTGTTGCCCCGCCATGCAAGGATGAATAAGTTACATACGTGGTAACTCGTAAGCGGGCACGAGGTGTATGAAACAACACCCGTGTTTTACCCATGCCACAAAAGGATGAATGAGTTACATTCGTTGATATCCGGTTGGGTTGGAAATTTAGGGAACAAAACACCCGTGTTATAACGAGGCAATGTGAGAATAAACATGTTCCGTCTATTCAACAGGTTGGGACGGGATATCGTCTGACCACCCCACCGACACCGAGCCTGCAGGACATGCAAAGTCCAAGAATGATGTCGCTTCGTCTCTGTTGTTATTTACTCGAAGCAGAGTTTCTTAACATCGCGCGTGATTGTTTGGCAATTGTGACGTACAATGTGTGGTTTAATCAGTAATCGAATTAATTAAAATACAATTCAATCACGAATTCTGGAGTTAAGTGAATGTGGACAGTGAGCATGAGGTGTATGAATACACCATGTGTGTCTGGTGTATAAGAAGACACCCCTGTTATAACTCGACAGTGAGCATGAGGTGTATGAATACACCATGTGCGTCTGGTGTATAAGAAGATACCCATGTTATAACTCGACAGTGAGCATTAGGTGTATGAATACACCATGTGTGTCTGGTGTATAAAAGACACCCATGTTATAACTTGACAGTGAGCATGAGGTGTATGAATACACCATGTGTGACTGGTGTATAAGAAGACACCCCTGTTATAACTCGACAGTGAGCATGAGGTGTATGAATACACCATGTGCGTCTGGTGTACAAGAAGATACCCATGTTATAACTCGACAGTGAGCATTAGGTGTATGAATACACCATGTGCGTCTGGTGTATAAGAAGACACCAAATGTATAACTCGACAGTAAGCATAAGGTGTATAAATACACCTTGTGTGCCTGGTCATATGAAGACACCCATGTTATAACTCGACAGTGAGCATGAGGTGTATGAATACACCATGTGTGTCTGGTGTATAAGGAGACACCCATGTTATAACTTAACAGTGAGCATGAGGTGTATGAATACACCATGTGTGTCTGGTGTATAAAAGACACCCATGTTATAACTTGACAGTGAGCATGAGGTGTATGAATACACCATGTGTGTCTGGTGTATAAGAAGACACCCATGTTATAACTTGACAGTGAGAATGAACTATGAACAGAAGCTACATAAACCACAGTTGATTCAAGTTAAAGTTGAGACAATGGATCCAACTTATGTTCAAAACTACACACTACGTCTTTTATTTGATAAGTAAGAATATTCATTGATTGTTTCTTTATGAGTAATTTAAAGTTTGACTGGATTACTGGAATCAAATTACGTCAAAACATTGATTGATCATCGCGTGAAAATAAGGAAACTTGACTTTTGGTCATTGAGTGATCGAGCAGTCTTTGATGGGAGAGTTGCTGTCGGGTGTTCAGATAAACTGCCGGCCCAACCTGCCAAAACAACAACTATCAACTATGGGCCACAAATATAAAGGTAACTCAACAAATTCCTCAATCTGTTGACACTACGCACAAGTAGTTTTTACGAACACTATGTTTTTAACAAGTCGTTCTGTTTCGAATTTCTTTCACTTTGTTGTATTAATTAATTTTAACTTCAAAGAGACATATTTATGACATCATTGATATGACATCGTAATATGACATCACGAATCAGGGTATCACATGCAGAGTTCTTTGAGAATTGTCAGTTTAAAGCAGCTGTACCGATTACTTCAGTAAAATACTTATGCACTAATTTTATACAAAATATTAAGTGCACCACACAAAGTACATTCCCCACACAGTTGTCCAACCCACACTTGGTCCCACCCACCTGCAAAATCCCCGCAGTTTTCCATCTGTTTTCTTGTAGAGTTGTGGCCATGGGGAATCCCCACAAGGCATACTGATTGTGAATCACATGCAGATGTTCTGCAAATATCGCTCTCTTGTTTATAAAGGGAAATTGCTCAAAACAAAACAGCGCCAATTAAATTTCATACATAATTGATGATAAAAAGATATTTTTATCTTTAGAATTTGGTTTCCAGTTTGTATTTGTTACAGTGACCAATGGGTTGTAGCAATAAGTGACGCGTGTCATTACATACCAGCTTATGCCATGACACAGTGTTTCCTTATGGGTTGCCTATATAAATTGTCAGCCAATTTAATAAAAAAAAAACCCTAAAAAACAAGCGAGCATGAGGTGTATGAAACGGAACACCTGCGTTCTAAGGAAAGAATAAATAAGTTACACTAATTCCCACCTTACACCAGGGCACATAGCATAAGTATCCCCACTAACATCTACAGCACGCAAGTGAATATATCCCGGTTCAACTTGATTTCGTGTCGATACTGGAATTTTGCTCATTATGACATCATTACTCCCCTTTATGTATTCCACGGGAACAATTACACTTTCGTTGAAGCGAGCACAATTGATGTCTAAACAATAACGTTATCATAATAATATTAAAGTTATCATATTAATAAATAGTCAAATGTAAGTAACACAGAAAACTTTTTAATCTCTATTATAAATAGTTTAAATACAACAGTAATATATCCGTGAATCTGAATTGATTTAGCACTCAACTGGTTGGACGTTTCTTGCAATATAATATAGCATATCAAACCATAACGTTACACATAGGAATAGTCTATTGGTGTATTCTGCTATGATGCAACCAGAATGGCCCAACAATAGAAGTACTAGATCAGAACCAAATTAACGGAACATGTTATTTTATCAAACTAATGTTAAACAGAATTGTTCTCACCTGCCACTGGAGGCAGTGGTAACAATGCTTGCATAATTAGTCTCAACACAGCCTCAATCTTTATCGAATCGATCGAATTGTGTTGAAGATTGTTTCTAGAAAAACATTTTATGACATCATAATAAATAACAAACACTATTATAACATAAACACAAATATAGATCGGAATAAATTTACAACGATTTAATAAAAGATGTTTTTGCTGCAAGATTAGGAGACCGATATTTTGTAACTTTATTCCATCAGCCAGCACTGTGGATCAACCAAAGCAAAACAGGCTACTGACACTATAAAGGAAGTGTGCAGCTTTGGGCAAGACACTTGGCACAAATTGCTCCAACCCAGTTGTGACTTTTGGTTTGTCTAAATTGTCAGCCAAACAATAAACATTTACCTGGATAACAAAGTATAACCCATGAGGAAGTTCTGGGGGTTCCCCTCAACTGATACCGCGTTGTTCAAGTTATCTGTCGTCGAACTCCACGCTGACCTTCTTAACTGTGATGTCACAACTGACCTCCATGTCTGTGGAATAATGACATCATAATCCCATCATTATGACACAATAAATATAACAAATATGACATATCAACAACATACCACTGGGTTGGAGCAAAGGAAATAAACTTCACCGATTGAGGGGTCACTCAAGCCAGACACAACATATGCTTGGTAACTACAAGTGAGGTTACTGGAGGTCAATGACCCACTGAATGACCTCGCATTGCCGGCACCATCTGCACCGGTCCCTGAGACAACCTATAGGGGGAATATGAATACAGAACTTTGTTTTAATTAAAAAACCCAGATTTTGTTGTATATCCAGCGACCTGAATGGCAAGAAAATGTTACCTGCTCAGTTTCTGTGAATATTCAAGTTTTTTGACAACATTTTTGTTAATTATATACTTGCTTATTAAGCACTGCTGAAATTTGAGATTAATTCTAAAATATTTTGGTACAACATTGCACTGATTGGGTAAGATGTATTTTAATGCAAAACTTCCACCTTAAAGAACAACTATTTTAATAATGTTACATGTCTAATTAGTCATATTCTATACTTAACAGGAAGTATTTTGATGCACAACTTTTTACTAAAAATACAACAGGTTAATTTATTGCAAATTATAATCTACAAACCTTTATAGAAAATGAAGGGACTGTTCCACCAGGATTAGCTCCCCACATTAACATCATGAAAGGATGGTCCATGTAACTTGTGATCTGCACACCACTTGCCAGGTCCCTGTACGTTATTCAACAACTTATAAATGAGTAAGTTGAATGAATGTAACTTATTTATCCTCGCATGGTGGGGCAACGACAAACAGGTGTTCTGTTTCATACACCCTGTGCCCACTTACAAATTACCGCGTATGTAACTTTATTCTTGCGTGGCAGGGCAATGACAGTCTTTATAACATGGGGGTTCTGTTCCATACACCTCATGCCTGCTTACAAGTTACCACATATGTAGCTATTTATCCTCGCATGGCGGGGCAATGATAGTCGTTATAACATGGGTGTTCTGTTTCATACACCTCCTGCTTACAAATTACCACATATGTAAGTTTGTGGCTGGTTCCCTTTAATATATCTTAAAGAACTTATAGTCATGAGTTTTGAAACACACGCCCACAATGGTGAATTATGTTGCACAACATGTAATACACAAGATACAAGTGATCAATGACTTCATGTTTACCTGTAATTCCTTCCATATACTATCTTCTTGTATGGTTGTTCACCTATCTTGTAATACACCTGCAAGGGAAGGTTTAGTAACATGGGCGTATAGAGAGAAAAGGCATATGTTATAACTCGACAATAAGCATGAATGGTATAAACATATATCTGTCAAGTTATACCACGGGTGTCCTCTTATACACCAGACACAAATGGTGTATTCATACACCTCATGCTCACTGTCGAGTTATAACATGGGTATCTTCTTATACACCAGACACAAATTGTGTATTCATACACCTCATGCTCACTGTCGAGTTATAACATGGCATGGGTGTCTTTTTATACACCAGACACACATGGTGTATTCATACACCCAATGCTCACTGTCGAGTTATAACATGGGTATCTTTTTATACACCAGACACACAAATGCTCAGTCGAGTTATAACATGGGTATCTTCTTATACACCAGACACACATGGTGTATTCATACATCTCATGCTCACTGTCGAGTTATAACATGGGTGTCTTTTTATACACCAGACACACATGGTGTATTAAATTCATACATCTCATGCTCACTGTCAAGTTGTAACATAGGTGTCTTCTTATACACCAGACACACATGGTGTATTCATACACCTCATGCGCACTGTCCGGTTATAAGATTGTCTTCGACCCTTACAGCACAAAGTTACCCCACCATACTTACATGATTCCCATCATCGTACATGTCGCTTCCTCCATCAGTTATCTGGTCATATGTGCTTGCATCATAAGTGTACATATGGAAGTTGGTGACCGCTGCCCTGGCTGCTGCTGATATGTTACGTACTGCTGTCTGCATTGGGGTAAGGTTTCCTTCATCGAGGTCTGAATGTGGAAAGAAAGTGAATAGTGGCTTTAAATACCTATTATAGTTTTAACAAATCATCAAGAACTAAAACGAATTTTCATAATAAAATGATTTAAATTGAATTTAACAAAACTAATTTACTTGTTCTAGGCTGTTGTTTCAATGGATAATGTTTTCCAAATAAAGCTTGCAAGGTTCCGCCATAATTGCGTAAGAAATGGTTGTTGGAGTAAAACTGAAGTAACTTCTCAGAATCCCATGAAGACATCGGAGTGTCGTTGGGAACTTGCATAACCATGATGTCTGTCGCCTGGATATTACATTGACATACAGTAAAAATTAAATGAAACAAATCCACCCGAAAAAATAATTACTCACAAAGTTACATACATGGTAACTTGTAAACGGGCACGAGGTGTATGAAACAGAACACCAGTGTTATAACCACTGTTGTTGCCCCGCCATGCAAGGATAAATAATTTACATACGTGGTAACTTGTAAACAGGCACGAGGTGTATGAAACAGAACACCAGTGTTATAACAACTGTTGTTGCCCCGCCATGCACGGATAAATAAGTTACATACGTGGTAACCTGTAAACAGGCACGAGGTGTATGAAACAGAACACACGTGGTATAATGACTGTCCTTGCCCGCCATGCGGGATAAATAAGTTTGTTTTATTAGGTTTAGTTATAATCTAATTCACGATGCATTCAAGTGGTAACCCTCCCAAATAATGTTCTGCTTAAGTGATTTTGCTTTTTATTAACTCCTCCTTGATTTTTGTTGGTTACTTTTCGTAGGACCAGATCATTCCTGTATTTTACTATACAAGAAACGATCAACTATATAAGCATCAGGGTCAGATTCGCGGAATTTATTACAAGTCCTTGTTCATTTGGTTGCATAATAAAAATAAAAACTAATACATAATTACGAAAAGATAGACTATAGGAAAAACATGACATCAAAACAAAGTTACCAATGTTTTAAAGTAGGCTGGACTTTTATAATCTGCACTGGTTGCTCCTTCTGGGTGTCCAAATGTTTGCACGTTTACCCACGCTGATGATGCTGCAAGTGTGTACGTGTTAAGTTAAACACTCCCATGCCCATGGCCGAGTTGCTGAAGCTATTGCAATGTGTGGATAAGCAGACATGACTTTTGCTTTGGTCAATTATATCAGAATAATTTGTATTTGTAGAAAATAAAAGACAAATAAACCATTTAATGTGTTGTTGCCTGTTAAGCAAGTACGTTCCCAGGACTTGGTTAACTATTTCCAAAAAAAAGACATGGTTAACTATTTCCAGACAAAGGGGAGGTCCAGACTCCAGATCTCTCTAAACATGTTCATGCTTGTTAACTTACTTTGTGGCTCCAATGGACCTTCGATACCAGACCAGTTGTCGCCAACCGTACATTTCCCGTTAATATTGTTTTCATGAACACTCCCCACCAATGTCCACCCTCCACCTGCTGTGTTCATGTCACAATACACCTGGTGATGTCATAATAATGTCACAATACACCTGGTCATGTCATAATAACGTCACAATACACATGGTGATGTCATAATAATGTCACTATACACCTAGTGATGTCATAATAATGTCACAAAAATAAACATAAAATAGATAAAGTCTTAACATAATCAGATAATTAAGGTTAGCCAATGTGTATAACAAGTCCGGTCCCTTTAATTAGTGCATGTCCGCTAAGTCCGCTAAGTCCGCTAAGTCCGCTAAGTCCGCTAAGTCCACTAAGTCCACTAAGTCCACTAAGTCCACTAAGTCCGCTAAGTCCACTTTTTATTTCTGTGATATAAACCCCGGTCCGTATATAAACATGAGTTATTTCATGTCGCTCATAGAAATCGTATAACGCACATCAAATGGGGCTAAATTGATCATAGACATAATATAAACTGCAGACTGACATTATCCTTACCGTTTTTCTAAATGTTACTTAAATGTGCCCTTTTGTACTTCCGTTTTAACCGTGAGCCCGTTTTAACCGTGTTTTAACGACTGTCGTTTTACCGTTAATTCTCATTGTTTTGCCTTTGTAAACTTTTCTGAATTTTGTTAGTGTGACCAAGCAGACAAAATAAAATCATTTTGACTTGGATAACACATAAATCATATATCACGACCAAGCGAGCTTACTACTGGACATCTTAGACGTGAATATTACAGACGTGGAAATAGCGGACATAGTCAATATTGCAGACGTGGACTTAGTGGACTTAGCGGACTTAGCGGACTTAGCGGACTTAGTGGACTAAGTGAACTTAGTGGACTAAGTGAACTTAGTGGACTTAGCGGACTTAGCGGACTTAGTGGACTTAGTGGACTTAGCGGACTTAGCGGACTTAGCGGACTTAGCGGACTTAGCGGACATGCACTATTTAAAGGGACCCTAACAAGTCTGGTGTCTTTAATTATGGCCTTCCAAATTCAATATTGGAAATCATATTATACTATTCTCAATTTCTCACTACTTCATAATTGAAGTCACAATCATTGTATTTAAATCACCTGAAATGGTGCATGCTCCCCCGTCAGTAGCAACTCATAAACTCCAGATTGAGTGACTCCACTTTCACGAGTAGCAAGGCACGATACATGAGGTTTATCTGATTGTTCCTTGAATGGGTCTGTATTAATGTATAGAAGAATATTTTTTACCTTTTTTAAAGCGGGCCACAGCAGAGCTCACTCTAATTAGTAAATAATAAAAATGATCCACAACATACAGTTGGAGTTTGCAAGGTATTTAAAGTCATACCGCTAATGAAGAATCCCCCCACCAATCACAAACAGTTACCCAACGTATTGTTTAATATGAAAATCAAACACTATGAAGAATTCGTCAGTGCTTACTGCTAGTTAAGAATCCTCTATCTACGTTGTCTGCCCGCTAAACAAAACCACTAACCCACAACTATAACCTGTAAGTTCTTCTAACTACCAACCCACCTTTAACCCCTTACTATACTTTTCATCAGGCTATCATGTAACGTACCGGAGGATTCTTTATAAGCGGTAATTGTTCACTTTTACCACAACTTCGCTAGTTAAACTTCATTAATTATATTAAGATTCCATTTACATTTGTTACAGTGTTGCAGACTTGCAGTGTTTACTACATGATTTCAAAAGTAGCCCACCATTACGTTAAGGTATGTTATTTACCATCAGCGGTTCTTCCACGGGTTCCTGCCACTCCAGGTGGACCAGGCGGGCCCTGCGTTTAAACAAGATAATGTCCATTAATAAAATAATCGACTTGTTAAAATAACCGCTCGCAATATCTTGTATTCTGAGGGTGTGTGTTAAAGTTTCCACGTGGTTCTAGTTTCCCGCTCTCTAGACAATTTAATATAGAAATCATACATAATATATATTTAGGGGAGAAATTAAATGACGAACACACACTAAATATAATAAGTCTAAGCTATTCAACCTATTATATAACACATGACTCACAGGTGGTCCGAAACTCCCATACGGCCCAAGATCACCTTTTACGCCTCTAATGCTCTCGTAGAATCTTCCGTGCTGTGAACATACTATGTAGTTTATTTAACTATTTGTTTTTAAAGTACGGTGGGGAAAGTTGAGACACCTTTTCATTGTATTTTGTCTTCCAATTTGGTAGTAAACAAAGAACGTTTAAAGAATTATAAAACCGTGTCCTCACGACTACCGTATACGATTGTTATTTGTTTAAAACACGATTAGTAAATTTGGATATTAGGTTTGCGCACCATCTTACACCCCGCACCATCATCTTAATTAAAAGTGTCAAAAAAATGTAGTTGCTAATCCCACACTGAAAAATTAAAGTCATACTGAGTTGTATTTAAATAAAACAATTAAAACACAATTGAAAAAAGGTAGTAAAATAGGGTACAAAAAACAATGCTAACTGCACGAATTCCCAGTTTTAAACCAAGATTATAGAAACGTCGGAATAAAATTAACGGTTTTAAACCGGAGCAGCCAAAAGAGAAAAAGATTAAAAACACGTGTGGCAACACTCGGCTACCATAGAGGTAAAATGTTACTAGATTATAACGTAACAAACTTCATTACTAACTTCTGGTGTAGAAAACAATGTGGGTCTGTTGCCCATGACGTCATCGGAGCACATACACGCACATTCCCCCAAATCGGTGCCTATGGATGACGTCACTTTTATTTGTGACGTCACATACAGAAGACAAAGCAACAAAAGTCTGCATTGTAGTTTCATATTTATAATTCCTGGAACGAACCAATAATTTTAGTGACGTAAATGAAAAGTTAATTCTACTCAGTTACAATACAGAAATAATAGTTCATATAAATATGACACAACTGTCCCTTTTCCTTTAAAATGTGCTGATCTGCTCTTAATAACTTTAAAAAAATCCTAAGGGTGTTTAAGTTAAAACTCAACGAAAAAAAAACACATTTTTACCCTATGGCCAATACAATTAATTCTGTGATGAAATTGTCTTAACGCAAACTTTTCTTTCAACTATATAATAATCGTTTTAATTAAATATCTGCAACCCACTGTGAGTTGATGTTTTGTTGTTAATTTCCATCTCTTCATCATGTTAATTAAATAAAACCCTCGTCATTGTATTTAAATGGATAAACACAAATACGTCCGCCTAATTCTTCTTACACGGGAAATTATTTAAACAATTCGAATTTATAATTAGAGCTGAGATCAGCATGGGTGATCGAGGTAATATCCCAGTACTTGCTGACTTGGTTAGCAAACTTCGTTATCAGTGTGTTTAGTGGGTCGCCTTCTGCAAAACAAGTGCAGCAAATATTTAGTGAACTGATTTGACACCGGAAACCAATTAACACGGTCTTATAATTACCATCTTTTTTTACAAAATAAAGTATTTCACATAAATTGGTTTATACCATTATAACTTGAGTATAAATCTTATATTGGTGTTTTTTGCATGTTTAACATTGGTTGATGCTGCTTTGATTTTCTTTTTATTTTTAAACCAACGTTGAGACTCAAACAGGTTTAAAACTATTTCATCTCTGAAAGTTCCACATTAGGTAGATATGTAGAAATGAATACTTAATGTTTATGGGTTTCAAATTTTATTAAAATTTAGCTTGTTTTATGATTTTTCAAGGTTTTCTACTGATTTTCTCATCTGTGACTAGAATGTAAAATAATCGTCTCTTTATCGCTACATGCGGTTGGTAACTGCATCAATTATACTCGCCAGAGAGCGCTAGTTCTCAACACGGGCAAACGTGATTTTTTTGCCGACAGCTACTACGACATTTAGCGGCTACACACATTTTATTTTTGAACCGCATGCATGCGCTGTGGAGCAAATGGCAAATATATTGATGAATAAATGTAATTTATCCTCGCATGGCGGGGCAACAACAGTCATTATAACACGAGTGTTCTGTTTCACACATACTTTTTGACCGCTTACGAGTTACCACGTATGTGACTTATTTATTTTCGCATTGCAGGGCAGCGACAACCGTTATAACATGATGTTCTGTTTCATACACTTCGTATTACCACGTATGTAACTTTGCGCGTTACCACGTATATACCTGTATAGGTGATTGTTTTTTCTATATGGCTGACACTTTAGACAACCCGTATGAAATTAACTACTGATATGAAGCAATTATCGTTAAGTGTTTCTAGCACACATAGTGCCCACTGGGTAAAATAGAATTGCTTATAAGCTGAAAGCACATATCTTTGTGGGTGATTGTTTTTTATTCGACTTAACATTGATGGCAGAGTAAACTATATAAAGTTTTGGTGAAACACGAAGCTTAGGCGGAGCGAGGTCGAATATGTGGACAGTGGCCAACCACGATGTTTTCAAGGTTAACTAAACGGACCGTTGATTGGCAGGCCGGACGCTGAAGGACGAATATTGCTGCAAAGTGCAACGGTTGATTTTGGGCCGTTTGAAGAAATATACCACCATGTGTGACCGATGTTAAAGACACCCATGTTATAACTCGACAGTGAGCATGAGGTATATGAATACACCATGTGTGTCTGGTGTATAAGAAGACGCCCATGTTATAACTCGACAGTGAGCGTGAGGTATATGAATACACCGTGTGTGTCTGGTGTATAAGAAGACACCCATGTTATAACTCGACAGTGAGCATGAGGTGTATAAATACACCGTGTGTGTCTGGTGTATAAGAAGACACTCAAGTTATAACCAAACAGTGAGCATGAGGTGTATGAATACACCATGTGTGTCTGGTGTATAAGAAGACACCCATGTTATAACTCGACAGTGAGCATGAGGTGTATAAATACACCATGTGTGTCTGGTGTATAAGAAGACACCCATGTTATAACTCGACAGTGAGCATGAGGTATATGAATACACCGTGTGTGTCTGGTGTATAAGAAGACACTCAAGTTATAACCAAACAGTGAGCATGAGGTGTATGAATACACCATGTGTGTCTGGTGTATAAGAAGACACCCATGTTATAACTCGACAGTGAGCATGAGGTGTATAAATACACCATGTGTGTCTGGTGTATAAGAAGACACCCATGTTATAACTCGACAGTGAGCATGAGGTGTATGAATAGACCATGTGTGTCTGGTGCATAAGAAGACACCCATGTTATAACTCAACATGTAATATTGTCTTTCCGTTAAGCATGACATTAAAATCTGTTTACTGCGAAATCAGAACTCAAACCGTTATGTTGCGAATAGAAACATACGATCAATGCTACGCTTATAAACCATAGGTTTTGACGTCAAAATAAACAATTTACATTTACGCGCTTTACATATGGGCACTATATGTTAATTATATAGTGGGGTGGGGGAAGATGGAACACCTTATCCTTCTATTTTCTCGTTACATTTGGTATAGTAAACAAAGAAAATTTAAATAATTTCCGAACCGTATCCTCACGACTTCCATAGACCGTTGTTAATTGTTTAAAACATGATCTGGACTTTTGGATATTATGTGCTAAAGGTGTCCCATCTTCCCCCACCCTACTATACATATGTAAATTGATAGCGGATATAACGCTGTGTATAATACGCAATAGCAACATACGTTGATGTGAACTCAGGACAGCGTATTTTCAATATACGAACAGGTACGCGGCCATCCCATTTTTATAACCAATCAAATCACTCTGTTACGCTTCGGTGACAACGTAATTTTCTAAGACGCACGCCCGACTATATCATTCACGTGGAAGAAAATAAACCAACCGAAAAAGGGGATGGCCACGTACCAAATATATTTTAGTCATTGACACTCGGTTATAGTGTATATTTACTATACGATTTCTGAACCTTTTCTATACGTGTACATATATTACTGTGGGGGAAGATGGGACAGCTTTAGCACATTATATCCAAACATCCTGATCGTATTTTAAACAATTAACAACGGGCTATGGGAGTCGTGAGGATATGGTTTGATAATTCTTTGAATGTTCTTTGTTTACTACCAAGTGGGACGAGAAAGTTGAACAAAAAGGTGTCCCATCTTCCCCCACACTACTACAAATCCCATTGAATAGATTCTGTTGTCCAAGGGCGAGGCCCCGCGGTAAGTCAGGGACCTGGGATACAAGGCAAATTTGTCCAGTTACGTTATAGGAGTTATAATAATTGGATCATATATTGATATAACCTTGAAAAGTTTTAGGTAATGTTTAACAAACATGGCCCGCTGAGATGGCCAACCACAAACAAACTTCTGTTTAATTTCAACCTTCTATAATGTTTTAAATCATCAGAGCGATTTCTATAAATAATTACCAGGTCACAGAAACGCTGTATGATGGAATAGTTTCTCTATACCAACATTAACTTTGAACGGGTAACTTGGCACCTTTGTTTACATTGGTTACAGAGTCAATATACCAGGTATACATACCAACATTCGCTAGCGGTTTCGTTTAACTTGTACAAGGCCATTTCGTACCAAGCGCTGTAGTATGTGACGTCACAGTGGTATAGAAAAAGAAACAATGCTCGTTTTTTTGTTCATAAATTCTAGAATCAACGATGATTACGAACGTTGCGGTGTGGGAAGGACAGAGGCTCCGCTATGAGAAGAACGCTTACAATATAATATAAAAGAAGGCAATGCGTTCGTGCGTTCAATCGGGCGTTGTACGTTTTAGTTTAAACAGACCAGCCCAGTCTGGTCCACGCTGGCCAACTTAGCGTTTGTAAGCGTAGTATCAGTTACAGCATATTTGATTCGCATAGTGACCGTTACTAGAGACAATTGAGAGCTTTGTAATTTAACATATGGTTTGGAGAATAAGTGAAGCAAGCGCCAGGAAGCAATTAAAACAAGAGAAATACAGACAAGCTAAACACAGCTTAAACACCACTGTTGTCGTTCCAGGTTTATAGTAGTTTGTAGTTAAGTATTTACTCTGTTACTTCACTATGAGGACCAACGAAACAGGTAAATTAGTCCAGTATTCTTTTAAAGCGGGATACCGCGTTCTGATTAACGACTTCCGCGGTTTAACAAACTGCTTTATGACGTCACTATTAACCACGTGATTTACAGCAGGTTTGTTTCAACCGCTTGACTTCGAAAGATCGCTGGACGATTATGACATACATTGGATCACACACGGTAGCGTTGTACCTCCAGTCGCGCTGTCCATTTGTTACGTCATAATGATTGTTGTTGGCCCTAAAATGATGGAGAACAGAAAAGGGTAATTATCTTAAAGTGACGTAACAATGAATACTGTTACTGTATACAGCGATTTTGATATAGCATAGTTACGTCACAGTATCAAATAGCTTCGTTACAATATCACATAGTGACGTCACAGTATCAAATAGCTTCGTTACAATATCACATAGTTACGTCACAATATCAAACATAAACCAGAATGCATAAAATTTCCAGGTCACGCGTGAGTGATTTTAAACCGGTATAGTAACTCGTGATGTCACGTGCTACCGGTGGTCACGCATCACTGACTATGGGTGTGGTGATTTCGCGTACTTATCTATATGACTTAATATAGATTCAATTTCATATGGCTAATGCCCTTGTTGAGGATTTAGGCAAGAGTTGGCGCATTACCCTAACACCCTGTGATTTAGCCTATTATCTCAATATTGTGTATGCACATTCCATTCTATATAAGTGAGGTCTTACGCCCTACGTTGAGGCAAGTCATGGGACCTGAGGTTTAGGCCAGAGTTGGTCCATTACCTCAACACCCAGCGCACTAACGTACGGCGTTCATGTGACCAGTGTAACTTTGACGAAAACATAGACGAATTGTTGGTTTAATAATTAAATTTATTTATCTTGCCAACCGCGCGATTCTACAAAAACCGTGGCATCTTTGGCCTCGTCGTATTTGTTTAAGATTTTGTAAGCGATTTTGACGTAATATTCACGTGAACTTTTAACCCTTAGACGTCTAATCAGATGTCTTGCATAGCTCACGTGATATAGCCTACCTCACATAAAGTTAGCCAGCGGCAAAATATTCGAAAAGCCGAAAATGTTCAACTTTATACGGCGTGTATTTCGAATGATTTGTGTGTTCAACGACCGTTATTTCCCTTCTTGTTGATTTTAATTGAATGTATTTTTGTTGTCGTTTTTAAAAAGAAAAAGCGGGTTCGGCAGCGATGCTTTGTCGCGTAATTAAAATCGTGGAAATACGTAAAATAAATTGGAAATTTTTGTACAGCATAGGTTGGTGTAAGATGTTTTTATTTCCCTTTTCTTGTTCTTATCGGTAGAAATATTTACAAAATTATAAAACCGTATCCTCACAACGGGTAAAGCGTTGTTAATTGTTAAACACGCAATTAGGAAATATGGGATATAGGTGCTAACGGTATCCCATCTTACCCCACAGACTATCTGTTTAATGGTTCAAAATATACGTTTTAGTTTTGTACATACATGTTAACATACATTACATTTATCTCTTTGATAACGGAGGTCAATTAAAATAGCGAAGAAAAGGGAAATAGCAGCAAAACAACAGTCGTTAAAAACACGCGTAACGCTGAAAATATTGTACACTTTATACGACAATTGCTTTAAACCAGTGGTTACGAAAGGGTTGTCTAATTGTAATATAGAAAAACAACCACCCGCAAAGTTACATATGTGGTAACTTGTAAGCGAGCACGAGGTGTAGGAAACGAAACAAACGTGTTATAACGACTGTCGTTTTATTCTCCATGTAACGGTAAACACTTTACGTTCACTCTACTGTATGAAAATTGACGTGACTGCTAAACCCTTGATACAATAAACACACTTACTTCAACCCGGCGTATCTTTTCCAGTTACAATCTACGTGGCTTCATGACGCTGTGGTCGCTTGGGCTTGCCGTGTATAGTATCATGGGTTCGTACAGAATGTTGGAAGCTGCGTTATACACAACGTTGGACAGCGGTATCCGTGGTGTCGTATGCACAGGGGTGGTGCTGGACAAATTCCCTGTAAGGTTTTGGACGATCACTTTCCTATTGAGCAAGTTTTTGGAATATGGTAAGTTAATAGGGGTGTCCTGCAGAAGACACACATGGTGTATTCATACACCTCATGCTCACTGTCGAGTTATAACATGGGTGTCTTCTTATACACCAGACACACATGGTGTATTCATACACCCCATGTTCACTGTTGAGTTATAACATGGGTGTCCTCTTATACACCAGACACAAATGGTGTATTAATACACCTCATGCTCACTGTCGAGTTACAACATGGGTGTCTTTTACACTATACGTGTTCGTGAAAATTCTAATTATTCACATTCTTGGAAACAGTTTGTTTACATCTGGTTGGCGTGTTGAGTAAATGACAAAGTGGTCGTTTCAGTTTGAAGACTGAACACCCTTTTAACAAAACATCCCTAGAATGAACGAATGATTAATTGACTGTAACTTACTTTAGAATAATTATAATTCACTGCACAGCAAAAAGAAAATACAATGCTGATATTTAAGGCATCTACAAGTTTAAGTATGAAATACATAACAGACACAAATCATGTCCAACGAATAGTTTAATATAGGAGATATATATTACGCCTAAACTAACAGGTAATATAACGTGGTAATAAAGTCATATAAACCACAATCACACGCACATGAATGCATACAAGAAAGTGGTAACATGCAATGTGTGTTCATTAATTAACTTTAACAACATAATGTACTACACAACATACTATATTTTAATATAACCATATTGTGTTTGCAGGTGATACAGCTTTGATTATTCTCAGGAAACAGAAGCTTATTTTCTTGCATTGGTATCACCACCTTACTGTTGCGTTGTTCGTCTGGTACAGTGCTCATAATAACTATGGGGGTAAGTTGGGTGTTTCTATTCTTCCTTGTCGAGAACCTGGGATATACGCTATAGTTGCAAATTACTACAATATTGTATATGCACATTTTATTCTATATGGGTGAGGTCTTACAGTGAGGCACGCCATGGGACCTGAGATTTAGACCAGAGTTGGCCCATTACCCCAACATTGTATATGCACATTCTAATCTATATGGGTGAGGTCTTACAGTGAGGCATGTCATGGGTCCTGAGATTTAGTCTAGAGTTGCTCCATTACCTTAACACTGTATATGCACATTTTATATATATAATGCAGATGTTATAATTACCTTTTTTACTCTTTTCATAAGGTAAAGAAAAAATAATAAATTACATTTATTGAATCAAAAACGAGTTACATTAATGGATTTAATCAAACTGTCAACATTAATGGCTTTAATCAGACTGTCAACATTACAATGAATAATGGCCACCAAAGTTATGACTATGTAAACGGAAGTTATTTAACTAAATGCACATGTATGTATAGCGTGGCCTTGGACTTTGGTTTGTATAAACCACAAATATAAAAATAAATCAGCCTTATTTACCCACGCGTTGTAAGGCAACCACAGTCGTTATAACTGTTTCTGCTTTATACGTCTTGTGCACACTTACGAGTTACCATGTATGTAAATTTGTCGGTGAATATTTTTTAATTTTATTTAATATGCGGCTGACAATTTAGACAAACCGTAAGAAACCACTGGGTTGTATGTTGCATAGCACCAGCAACTTAACTACTATAACTTAAGTCCAAATTACTATTGCGTAGGATGTCAATTAATTAAACCACGCAACTTCCAAATTCGAAAGCCTCCCAATTTATAGATTTTGGATTAGCTGCTGGTCATAAGTTAACCTATTCTTTATGGGTGAGGCCTTACAGCAAGGCATACATGTCATGCAATTGAACCTAAAACCAGAGATCATTACCCCATACAAGTTAGCTACCAATATAAGCTATTTAAAAAACAACCTGTTTCATTGGTTATGAAACATTTTAAACCAAATTGCAAAAAATATATGTTGGTATCCTTACCAACTTATAGTTCTTAAGGCTCTATAATTATTTTAACTTGACTGAAACGGCGTTTTGGTAGTCAAAAATAATTTAAACCAGATTGCAACAAATTGACTTGCTTTGTTATCAGAATTAACTGATCATTCTTCTTCCTGTTCCAGGTAGCAACTTGTTTATCACTGTGAACCTCACTGTTCATGCTTTCATGTATTCCTACTACACCATCAAAGCTGCAGGATACCGGTTGCCACGCTTTGTTAATATTTTCATCACCACATTACAGGTATGTTTTGTGCACGATATATATTTGCTGTTTCAGGTAGCTGGATTTTTACTATTGTGTTTTTAAGAAATAAAACAAAGGTTTATATTTTGTACGTTATGTTTATTACACAACGGCAATATATCCATTCATATTCCCCGCTTTTTATTAATTAATTTAATCTTCACTTTCATAAGTTTTATGCTATGTTTTATGTGTCATTACGTAAGAGATCCAAGATTTGTGACGTCTTTATCCCAACACAGTAAATGTGTTTCCGAAAACCGATAAAACAGAAAAATTTGGATGTCATTATTTAGGGGATTTCGAAACTTAGATAATCCATCATATTGGATGTGATCAAAACCACCTTTGCAGCGACGCTCAGATATATAACTTGCTAATATTTACAGATCACACAAATGGTGATTGGCTGTTCAACCATCGGATACCTCATGTACTCTGGACCGAAGGAGGATTGCAAAACATCAATCGCCCACGTTGCAAGCGGTGGCCTCATGTACGCCACCTATCTCTACTTATTTGCACAATTCTTCTACAAAACTTACTTTGCAAAACGACCACAGGTAATTTGAACTTTTAGATAACCTATTTATCTCAGCATAGCACAACAGTCATTATAAGGCAGGTGTGTTCTGTTTCATAGACCTCTTTCCTGCTTACGAGTTACCATGTATTTTTGTAGGTGATTTATTTAATTCTCAATCATAAGTAATACTACCATTTTTAAGCCAGAACCCCCTTAGCCACATCCTATCTTGCTATATAAGCAAACTTTTATAAACTGAAACATATTGGCAAACAGTGACTTAGGTGAAATATTCCAAACCTATTACTTACTATCCCACCTGCACAAATGGAGTCTCCCAGTTTAACAAGTACGGCACAGTTTCTTTTTCTTAGTTTAAGGATTTTAGATTTTCAAACAAACAATGTTTAATCACTCTCATTGTAACCAAATATATCAGGCTTGATGTGCAACACTACCATTGTGGTGGCATTGTTATAAAGTTTTCCAGGGAGGTTATAGCTTGATGCTGTTACCTACTAATAGTGTGGTTGTGTCATTTTTGCCCAAGGACACTTAACCTCATTGCCTCAACCCAGTGGTCACGAATGGGTTGCCCAAACTGTCAACCATATATCAAAAAGCACATGTCTCTTATACTGAATAACTCTTCCATGCCTCTTGCATTGACCCTGATAATACAGCCTATGATAATACAGTAACAATAAACTTTGTATTCCAGAAGCTGACATCACAGAATGGTACCTCTATGACATCACAAACCACCAAAAAGCTCAATTAGAAGAATTAATTTTTTATAATTCTTGATATTTCGATTTTATAAATAGGCGAATGAAATTTAAATGATGCCTTATTAATGGAAAAGGGTATATTAATAAATTATAAGTTTGATGCTTAGTGTTGTTCATACACCTCATGCTCAGTCGAGTTAAAACATGGACATCTTCTATACACCAGAATTCTTTCTTTTTTCATTAAATTTTTGAGATTTAAAAAATTTTAAATCGGGGTCGGGACAATACACCACGTGACCCCCAATTTGGGGGGAATTCCGGTTACCCCAACAATTGTGAGAACAAGTGTAAACGAGGATGGTACCGAACTCTACGGGATCTGAAAGAAATTTAAGTTTGTTTATATTAAATGAATGTATGACAGTCATTGAAACACATATAGTTAAATAAAATGGGAAGAAGTGGCTTGTTACCCCAAACATAACATTTCAAATAATTGAATGAATCAATGGAATTTATTTATCCTTGCATAGCTGGGCAACAACAGTCTGTGTTCTGTTATACCTCGTGCCTGGTTACAAGGTATAGCTTATGTAACTTGTGGTTTAAGTAACTAAATAACTGAATTATTATAAGAAGCGAGGAGGATTTAAGATAATCTTTAACTTGATGCGTTTCAGCACAAAGTTAATGTTTGATGGAAACTTAATAAACCCCAAACATGTCTAGACTTCAACTACATGACCATTTAAGTTGAAACATTTGTTCAAGATTGTGGACATAAGTGAGTAAGGCGTTGATTAAATGGTCATGTCATATTTGATTCAATTATCTCTATTTATGATTTAAATTAGTTTATTTGAATAACATTTTGTTGATGTTGCAAAATAACAGACAGCAAAAAGTTTCAAAAAGTTCTTAATATATAAATTCCAAACTGCAAAATTAATAAAAATCAAAAGTTAAATATTAAATTGCTTTTGTCTCCAATAAATTTTACGAAATATTAGTTTAATAAAATCTACGTTAATTTTAATGCCGTAGAATCAGTTCTTGAAAACTATCTGTGCCATGTTTGCCCAGCTGGTTGCCATTGGTCATATGCTGTTTAATAAGCATAATAAACATAGGCTCCAAATTTCTAAAACATAGTAGAGGCATTGAGGCAACGATGGTTAAATACACAGATCTGTGAAACAAAACTAAATTACTGGTTGTAATGTTTACTGATTAATGTAGAGCAGAAAATCATGGGGTAAGCCTGTCCACCCTGCCACCCCAGGTTTGGCGCCTACAATGATAACCATCACATTCAACACAACAACAAGAGCTTTACCTTCTCCATCTATATGCAAGGTAGGCAACAACCCAGGTAGCAGCTGGAACTCAAAAGTGAGACTTTTTCCACAAGAGGAGCAAGGAGGAATGCTCATTGTTACATCACAATCACTCAGGAGCAATGGAGAACCTCCATAGTTGTAACTGCGAATTATTATGTCGATTATTACATCACTGACATGGATTGGTAGCACAGAAATTATCAGACTGGTTAAGAAAGGCTGTGGGCATCATAGATATCTAAACATGTTTAGATATCTATGGTGGGCATGGGAGTGGCAACCATGGATAAGTCACTCAAGTTCCCACCCACGAGGATATAAATGACCAAACCAACCAAAAGTCATATCTGCTTATCCACACACTGCAATAGCTTCAACAACTCGACTGTGGGCATGGGAGTGGCAACCATGGATAAGTCACTCAAGTTTCCACCCACGAGGATATAAATGACCAAACCAACCAAAGGTCATGCCTGCTTATCCAGACACTGCAATAGCTTCAGCAACTTGACAGTTGACAGTGGGCATGGGAGTGGCAAACTATATACACTGCAGAAACATTCAAAAACATACATACCGTATACACTGGTGAGGCAACAATGAAATTTTTTTATGAAATTTATAAAAAGCTCGATTTTTCACTTTCTGTTCATTTTTTTCATAAGTTTCCGTGGCAGCCGAACAACCAGCGAATAAATCTTTATCCTGGGGGAAATAAATAAGCATGTAAGAATTCATGATGGATTTCAGATCTAGTGCTCATAAAGTTGGACGATTCGCGTAACGAAATTACAGTCAGGATCAAGCGCTAGGAAATATGTAATAAACAAAAATAATGAATTGTGTTTTATTGGACATTTTTCAAAATCTATGGAGAAAATTATTGAACACATCAGCAAACCGTAAACATACGTTACACGCAAACCTCATGTACCTGCATTCAGGGGAAACTTAATTTGTTCTGATGTTTGAATGAGATTTTCGTACATTTTTAAATGACTATGTATTAGACACATAAGTTTTAATAAATTGCTTTTGCAAATTGATAGTGTTTGAAACTGTTTCTACTGATGTCCTAGCTAACCCTGAAATTGAGGCCTTGATATTTGCCACTCGTTTAAAACAAAAAAGTTTAAAATATTTCACCTTACTTTGGCTCGCGGATGTTTCATATTTCGAGATCAAATCCGCGATGTGTTTGTCGCCCTCTAGAGGAGAGATGAGGTCAGACTCGTTGAAAACGTCGATGTAGCGAGGATTGTATGTTTGTTGTGTTGATAGTGATGTAACAATGGATTCAAGTGGCTTCTGTGATGTCATAGGGGTAACATTGAGGAAGTTTAGAAACACGAGAGGTGTTTTATATTTTAGCCACCAGTTTTAAGCGTAAAAGAGTTTTTACCAAACTTTAAAAAGCCCAACCATTGACTACATACCATGAGCCATGAGGGCTGAATTGAATGAATGAATGAATGTAACTTACTTTACCCTCGTGTGGCCGGGAATGACAGTCGTTATAACACGGGTGTTGATACACCTCGTGACAGCTTACGAGATACCATGTATGTTACTTTGTCGGTGATTCTAGGCAATGACACCTAACCATGGTTGGTCACTATCTTTATAACTGCTAGGTCACTTCAACAACTTACAATTTATAAAGCATTTCATACAACATTAATATTTATGCAACTTTAAACCAAATGAATAAAGAATCATCGCAGAATGGCCATATTACCAGTCTATGTTGCTTTATAATTCAAAATTTAATCAAAATTCAAATTAACAGGAACGCATCAGATAACACTTGATCTAAAAGTCACAAAGATTGTACCTCATCTTTAATTTGTTGTTCAGGTTCACATGTTTGTTCCGCAACAGGGAAATCCCCATTAGTGGGTGAGGGGAAACCCTCATCACCCCAGTCATCATCACCCAACCCCCAACTTTCACCCTCAGTTGACCCCTACAATGTAATATAATGTTAATGACTTTCAATTTGTTTATTCGATTACAGTAATGAAGATTAGGAAATAAGATTGTAAAAAAATAGCAAAATGTGGCACAGTAAACCGCTGTATGCGTTTGTAGTGGCACAACGTGCACTTTGTAACTTAGTTTATTAGAATGTCTGCCGAGACAACAACAAGGAAAGAATCCTGGATTACTGGGAATCCCCAGCTCTATAACTCCAGCCATTCTTGGAGTCACTACAATGACTACATGTTCTTGGGTAAAAGACACCTAATGACAATTTCTTCAACCTAATGGTCACTGATGTCAAAAATAAAAAGCCTAGCCAAAAATCAGGAACGTTATAATAGTTTAATCACAATATTCCACTATGACATCACACACCTTAACAATAGGTGGATCAGCTTCAACTTTTTCCATCATTTGATCTCGATAAACTTTCCAACTGTAAGGCAAAAAGTTAATTGAATGTAACTTATTTATCCTCGGATGGCGGGGCAACGACCGTCATTTTAACATGGACACGTGTGTTCTGTTTCATACACCTTGTGTCCTTTTACGAGTTACCAAGTATGTAACTTATTTATCCTGGCATGGCGGGGCAATGACAGTCAATATAACACAGGTGTTTTGTTTTATACATCTCAAGCCTGCTTACGAGTTACCATGTATGTAACTTTGCGGGTAATTGTTTTTATGTGTGGCTGGCACTTTAACAACCTACTAGTGACCACTAAGTTTCTAATATGGTTGTACTAACTACCAAGTAAAGAGAATTTTTAGAATAATAGAAAAAAAGAAAATAAACTTAGATTTTATTAAAAGCTAATATTCATATGATATTCTTTTATTTAAAACTAATATTTATTATGATACTTATATTTAAAGCACAATTTCTTGATATTAATTATTAAAATAATTGGACAAGGCAAAACATCTGTTTTTATTCTACTTGGGTAAAGTCCAATTGGTGGCACGGGTATGATGAATATGAACCAGGTTTGGCCAATTACTTGTGAATAGTTGGTTTACTTTAAACCTATAGTTAGTCCATTAGTTAATCCGATGGTGCCCAAATAGTGAGTGACATTACTGCATAGTAAGGAATATAGTTATAATTCATATACAGGTGGCACTTTACAATTAAAACAATTTTTTCTTAATTTGACCCAAAGAAAAAGTTTATAGACTTTATGGAACTAATGTTTAAACTCAAAATTCTTATTAAGATTTATTGGTGTTACTTGTTTTATACTAACAGTTAAACCATAATTAATGGAGAGGGTGATTTAGTATCGTTAACTTTATACTATCAACAACGAGCTATGTCAAATTTTAAAACCACAGAGCTAAACTTATGGATTTTTTTGCGCAAATATTTTACGCAAAATTCTCTTTAGGATTTATTGCCACAGGCCACAGCATCAAGGGCTTATTGATCTGAACACATGCGGTTCCATGTGTGCTTTTCTACTCAATAATTAATGAGGACATGTGACTCCAAATCACGTGGCTTGATTATCTTACTACGCCTATCCACTTCCATATTTGGGCATGAACCAAATATTTCGGGGGAAAATTTAATATTATTACTTTCTACATACTTTAATATTATGCAGTTGATAATTCTTAAAGTAACTTTTTTATAGAAAGGCCATCTGTGTTCTTTTCCTGTGTTCAAGGGTTGGTATACGCTCCATGCCCGCTTACAAGTTATCACGTATGTAACTTATTTATCCTCACATGGCGGGGCAACAGCAGTCGCTATAACATGGCACACGGGTGTTCTGTTTCATACACTGCATGACCGCTTATAAGTTGCCACGTATGTAACTTAGTTATCCTTATGTGGCAGGGCCAAAATAGTTGTTATAACAGCATCGAGCCTCGAACCCCGTACTCTCGGGGCTAAAAGCAGTCACTCCAACATTATACCCAACTTGACTGATAACATGAAACTACACAACTTACCCGCTACTATCACTCCAACACTGCTTTTGCGTGCAACAGAAAACATAAAGTGTTCGATGATATTTCGAGTTTTCTAATGGACAATAAATTTGGAGCATGAATCTTTGTGCTTTACTGCATCGTGAACAACTCGGTTGTGATGTAACAATGCTCATCCAGTCCTATGAATAAAGATTGTTACATCATACAACTTGGATATTAACATGGTATTAAATTATATTAATAGTTTTAAAAGATTAGTTTTGCAGCTTTTACCCTGAGGGGAGCAGATTTTTTCCTATTTCGTAGCAAAGGAATTCGTTATAATACAGGTGTATTTTTATAGGAACGGAGATGCTTCTGCTACATTGGTCATGAAACTCATGAAGATCTGTTTAAACTTAAATTATGCTTCGTAGCCACAGCAACACAATATACACTAAATACCTTCATATTTTCACAACTACAGAACAGCATAGAAGCCTTAAACTAACCACTTAACATTAACTACCATTCACTATAGTTTAATATTTCCATCTTAATGACGAACATTAGAAATTTAATCAGGATTTGGTCCAACGTTAACTTTTCCGATTAGAATTTTTGTGTGGACAAATTAGCCTATGTTGTAAAATGGTAAACCTATTACCGGAAATCCACCAATCTTATTGGTTGACCAACTCGCATGGTTTTGTTTCATTTCAGAGTCCGGAACCCCAATTAACACAAACTCAGTCATTATTACGTAATAATGGTCTATTTTCTGCACAATGAACCATGAAATGAACACGTTTGCATTGTCTTTGTTTGGAAAAGAAATATTTGAACAAATTTAGCAAACGTCCAATTTTAACTTTCAAGATGGCACATGGGTCACAGTAAACAAAAATACAAACAGTGGGCGTGGCAATATTTGGAACAAGGGTGTGGCAGCTAACATGGCAAGAACAAAACACAACAGTAACAACTACAAGCATCATTGGCATGCTACATAAACTAACAGCTGAAATAAAACAGTGTCTTTATTCGGAACGTTGTACAGAATGAGTAAGTCTCGAATCATGATGTCCAAACTATTCACATACTCCAGTAGTTTGCCCTCCAACCACTTTCTTATGACGAACTTCTTGGGCGTGATTCTCCTTCTCTTGCTGGCGCTCGCGAACCTTTTGAAGTTGTTTTTGTCGAAGCTCTTCACTTTTGATCAACTTTTGTTGAATACCAGCTTCACGTTGAGCGCACATTTCATCCACTTCACGCTGTACCTTTTCTTTCATCTCTTCAGGCTTCATGTTCAAAGCTTTAAACTTCTTGATTTTCGCCTCCAACTGCGCAAGATGGTTCTCCTGATATTGACACATTTGTTTCTTTAGATGCTGCTCTGCCCACTGACTGAATGAATCATTAACTTCGGCTTTCTTCTGCTTTGCTTTCAAGATCTTTTCTTCTTCCGCTTTTTGTTGCGTCACTTTAGCCTCTTGCACAGCTTTTCGACGCTCCTCTGCAGCTTGCAGTTTCATCTTGATCTCATCCATCGAAACTTCTTTCTTTGGCGTTAATGATTTCAACGGGCTCGCCACTCCATCCCCATTTTGCCCCGGAAGCTTGAGAATAACTTCGAAAGCCTCCCCAGAGTTTCCTTTGCAGATTTCTTTAACTTTTATGTCTTCCCCTTGCGCTGCCATGTTCGAAATTAAGAAAATAAGAATCCTAACTTTAGAAGTTTGAAAAATGCGACCTAAAGGCTGTTTAAACGTAAGATGATAAATTTATTGCACCAGAGGTTAGCTGGAAAGTTTTTTAAGCGATTTTGAATTTGATGACTAATCTTTTAAACAGCAGTATAAACTATCAACAATTTGTGTGCGGATTATTTTAGGAAGCGAGAAGACGCGTTTAAGAGTTTTTCCAACAATATTGTGCTGATTTTTAAAGTTTTAAGCAGCAGTATTGGTTATCTGCATCAGAAGTCACTAATGTTGGCTTGTCTAACGTTAAAAAATAAAAATCTATTTTATAAAGTTTACAGTTTACAGACCAAAAGTCATTGCTTCGGCGCTTGACAAAATTGTAACACAAACAGAATGGAATAATATTTTACAACATATTCAACACGTGGCTGGACTATATTAAAATTACTATTACAGTCATCCTTTATGTTACAGTATACTAAGTTTAAACTGAAACAAGTGCAAAAAAATTAGAAATTAAAAAAAAAGAATTCAATTTAGCGCGTAACTTTTTCTAGGTGTCATAAGAGTCAGTTTTTGCTCCCCGAATTATTGGTTTACCAAAAATCAATTTATCTTCTTCTGCAACTAAGTAATGGAGCAAAAAAAAGTTAAATGCAAGTTTGTAAACACAGGTAGCAAATTTAATTCAAACAAATGTTATGGCACTAATGTTGCACTGCACTAATATAACGCCATTAAAACCCATTAGTATTACATAAACAACAAAATGTGCATTAAGCGATTGTATAATGTACAAGCAAGTAGGTAAGATTTCATTTAGATTGTGTATGTGAACGAACAGTATCAAAATGCGAAATAAAGTTGTAACAGTTTTGAGCATTTTATGTTTTGCAGCGATATGTGGGCAAAGGGCAACAGCAACACCAGCAACAACAACTGCAACAACAACATCAACAAATCTCCCAGCAGGTTTGGCAATATTTGTTAAGTTGTTTTTCATACAGATCTTGCCTGTTTACAAAATAAAACGAATACCCCAAATGCTACTTTGTGGGTGCTGTTTTCTGGATGACTGACAATTTGTACAGCCCATAAGAAACTAGCAGAGGTATGTTGTCTTGCACAAGAGAACATACGCCCATATGGATGGCAGCTTTAAGGCTCGCACCTATATCCTAATGTATAAGTTAGAGGCAGGTGCTCCATTCATGTCGTATCTTTTTAACAAAGTTTTTCCCCAGATCCATGGTGCGATACATGGTCTTGTCAGATCAAGCTTGTTGGATTAAGACGGGAATGCAAATTCCATCCTTTTCTGTGGACCATATGTAAGTTGCGTCATAATGATATTTATGCAGCAACTATTATAAACTTGTTTCACAGCTTGCAACGCCTACAAAGTTATAAAATGGGACCCAGCGACAGGAATCGGTAAGTGTTTGTTGAGACATTACGTTGACAAATTATAACAATGGTTTTCAAGTGCTTTAATATAATGGGTCAACTCGCGTCTAAATCATAAGTCCCATGGCGTTTCTCGTTGCAGGAAACACCCCTTTTGATATAATGTACATATACAATGCTGAAACGGTAGAAAAACTTTGGCATAAATGTCAGATTCCCTTGCTGGCCTCGATACATGACATCACGAAAATAAGTGTTATATAATTGTAAAATATTTAGAAAATTGCGACGGAGGTGCATGTTGTACATCTACTGACCCCATAACAGCTCCAACAAGATGCATTGTTGTGGGTAAGTGACGAAACAACTACAGTTGTGATGTAAACAGGTTGGGGTAAGATGGTCCATGTTTTCATTCTTTCTGTCGTCCCATGGCCCATGTAGTAGTAAACAAAGAACATTTACAAAATTATTTATTCGTATTCTCACGTCTCTTAAAGAGCGTTGCTAATTATTAAAAAACAAGAATTTGAAATATGGGATATTATGTGCCCAAGGTATCCATCTTACCCCACATTGTAAATACAACTTATTCTTGCAGACGAAGAATGCGAGAATGTAACTTCCATAAATTCGTCTGGTTTACTTACTACTTGCTTTAACCTAGACCCATTCATCGGTAAGTCTATAATATTTGATAGATATAGTAGGGTGGGGAAAGATAGGACACCTTTTCATTTCGTTTTCTCGTCCCATTTGGTAGTACACAAAAAAAACGTTCAAAGAATTAGAAAACCGTATTTTCACGACTCGCTTATAGACCGTTGTTAATCGATTATTAAAACACGATCCGAATGTTTGGATCTTATGTGCTAAAGTTGTCCCGTCTTCCCCCACTCGACTATATGTTCTTGTAAACAGAATACAACCAAAGTTATCTACGTGGTAACTCGTAAGCGGAAACGATCGCCACAATCTGTATAAAACAGAACACCCGTGTTATAACTTATAACGACTGTCGTTGCCCCTCCATAAAGGATAAACAAGTTGCATTTATTCAAATCACAGACACTCCTACAAGCACAAATCCGACAATCACTTCAGCAGGAACAATTGCAACAAGAACAAATGGAGCGACAAGAACAACCCGACAAACGACAACAAGAGGAGCTCAAACAACAAGACAAGGAACAACAGACAGAAGTACAAGAGAACGCACAGCAACGTCACGACAACAAACAACAGCAACAACAGAAACGACAACACAATTAACAACACCAATATCTTTACAAACTTCGATCCCAATTATAAAAGTTGAATTTTACACAACAATGCCGTTAGTAGAATCCTCCCAATTGCCACCTAGCATTCCACAAACTACAAGTTTAAAGGGTATTGTTGACGTCATAAATCAATTTCACGGGCCAAAAAACACGTCTCGTGATGTCATATCCGCTTTGGAAGTAATGGAGGAAAAAGTAAAGGAAAAATTGCTCAATAAGCAAAATGAGGAAACAGGTGACGTCGAACTAGCCGTCGCTAGAGGGCGGTGTGGAGAGACTCCGTGGTTAAATATGACACGATATAGAGCCGTCAGCAACTTGGATCAAAACTGTTCCGACGTCATCGTGACATCATCGCAATTTTACATAAAAGGTGACGTCATGAAAAGTTTAACCGAACACAAACCGAAGAATTCATGGAGTGGGCACCGAAGTCTGGAGATGCCTACGTCATCAATACCATATCTTAGTATCACCGCTTACGACGCAACGAACGGAACACAATTGAACACGTCAGTTACGTTCGTTGCGTCACTACCTGCGTTTGATCTCCTCGAAACTGAAATCGAACAATTGATTGAAGGAAATGTCACAAAGGACACCATCTACGTCACAAATACTGAATATAAATGCAGCTTTATTGACGTCACAAAGGCTTCATTCTCTGACATTGGTTGTGTGCGAACAATGCGTAATATCTCGGGTACTGTGACGTGTTCATGCAACCATACCACGGTGTTCGCGATTCTACTGTCAGTCAAGATCATTGCTGTTCCTTATGCTGTAAAGGTGGGGGCTTATAATGGTCATAAGCGGTTACATATATGGCATTGAAAGGTTTCTCACTAAATCGTTCATAAAGTCTGTTATCTTGTTCTATATGGGTGTGATCCTGTCGACGAGCGTGTTTTAAATTACAGAGTCGCATTAACCCCCAACCAAAACATGATAGATTCTGTTTTTAAGATATATTGGCCTACAGTGACGCATGCCATGTGGTTTAGGGTAAAGTTAGCTTATTAGCTTAATTTAATATTTCATTTACATAACATGACATCATCAACTTTATTTCAGATATGCTCTTACGTCACACAATCATTCTCCGTCATAATGCTGATTGTGACGTTTATCACATTAATGTACTATAGAAATCTTATAAACAGCGATCGAACCATAGTGCAAATAAACATCTCCATTTCTCTCCTGTTATTACATGTGACGTCACTGTTGCATGACGTCATGCTACCGAACGAAGTGACGTGCGTGGTACAAGCACTTGCGACGCATTTCTTCTTGCTAACGACAGGTAAATGAATGAGGATGAATAAATGTAACTTGTTTTGTCGTAACGTGTCGGCTAGCGACAGTAGTTATATATTAGGGTGTTCTGTTTCCCTCGTGCCCGCTTACGGGTTACCACGTATGTAACTTTCTAAGTGATTTCTTTTTGTATGGCTACCATTTAGACAACTCATTAGTGACCACTGGATTGGAGCAATTATCGTTCACGCCTACGATGTTAACAGTGACGAGCTTTTTAAGCAGCTTAGCAGCCTATTAAAGTTGCAACCGCAGAGTAAAATGTCACACAACACATACATGATGGCACCGCGACATTTAGTTTCAACGGTTCCCATCTTACTTCATGTTACAAATATATCCAACCGTAGTAAATTCACATATATACGCACCTACAATCATAACCCATAACCATACCAAAATACATACACGCCAACCAAATGTGTAAGCATGTATGTATGTTCCACCTAATCCATTGCTAACCGCCTACAAGCAACAACGCTTCTATAATCTGACAAATATTTATATCCATCATGTTAAGTTATCACCGATTACCCAGTTCACACTAAGCTTACAGTTAAGCTTGGTTGGTATTATTACGACATAAACATCATTATGACGTCACAGCCTCGTGGATGATGACCGAAGGTTTGCGACTTCACACCAAAACGTCATCAAACGTCATCGCGTATGGGAATCTCGATGCCGACAATAGAAACGCTATATATTTATTCATAGGGTGGGTAGCGCCCGCTATTATCGTTGGGACGTCGGCCGGAGTTGGCTTTTCGACAGGGGATTACATGCACCCGTGCTACCTTTATAAAGAAGCGACCAAAAATGGAACAAACACAACTGTCCGTAAATATGATATCTGTTGGTTAAACCCAACAACATCGTTGTACATTGGTACGGTTATATGCCCTGTGGCGTTCTGCTTGGGCGTCAATGTCATAGTAGCACTCAAAGTAATGCTAACACTCGGGAAGCTGAAAGCTCAATCGCAACAACTTCAACCACAGAAAAGTCGAGAAGCAGCTCAAACGTCAATCAAGTATATTTCTTCGGCAATAAAAGCGCTAGTGACGTTGCTTCCGGTGTTGGGAATATCATGGGTGCTGGGATTCTTCACAGGTGCAAACATTTTAACACCTTTATTGTTAATATAAGATGACGCCATTAATAAACTATATCCCACATTTTCTAAGCGTGTTTCCAACAGCGCTCGTTTAGAATGGCGAGGAAACGGTTATATAATACGTAAACATTCTTTGCTTACTACCAAATGAAAACATGTCCCATTTTACCCAACCTAATATATAGCGTTTGCATTATGCATAAGAATTAATATCCCGATGTTTGCCGCTTAATTACATCAGCACTTTAAGGTTAAAGGTTGTTCAACATATTGCTAACATCTTAATGCATTCGACAGGTGTTGAAAACTTAACCGCCTCCATTGTGATGATGTATATTAACTGCGTTGTCAACGGATTACAGGTAATAAACAACCATCTATATTCTATAAGTTACATATATAAACTCTTAAAAGCGGCCACGCGAGGTGTATGAAACAGAACACTCGTGTTTAACGATACAGGTTTTCATTCATCCAGAATTATAATCTAGACTAGATTACGACGCAAGTTTACTATAGCATAGATTTATATAATATGACGTAAGTTTATATATTATGACGTCAACAGGGGGTTCTGGTGTTTGTTTTGTATTGTTATCGTAACAATGCGTTGAGGACGGTTCTGGAAAACATTCGGTTGCGAAAAATCAAGAAGAACAATGATATCAACGAAATGATGACGGTCCCTACAAACGTCACTTCCACGTCACAGTGATGTCACCAATATGTCACAGTAGTGATGTCACTACAACTTCACACCAGTGCTTCAAGACAATTTCCATCAACGACGTTATTTCTGCTTAATCAACGTCCGCTCTGTTACGTCATAAATATTTAATCACCGGGAGGATCTTTTACTCCCTCAAGTGTTGCGCTGATCATGGAGATAATGACGTCATAATACGATTAGCCATACAGTTACTTGTCGCAAGTTTTTACCGGGCAACACTGTAATTTTTGTTCCTCTCATCGATCAAACGGGAGACTTCAGTGACGTTTCAGACTGAATAATTAACCACCTCCCCTGTTGCTATGGTGACTACGTTAACATCGCGACGCAATGCTCCCATGCTATTGTTACGTCATACAAGGTAGCTGTCGTGGAGCGGCTTCTCGAGACGCCAAGATCTCTAAATACGGAGCATCTTAAAATATTCGACAAATTAAGTTTCGATAGATCGCATGGCGGTATATTTTGGTGGAAGCGTTTACTGCTCACAAAGGAGTAACAATAGCTCTGTTACGTCATAGAATGCAGTAGATTATAGAATCTGGAAAGGCATTGTTATCGCTGAATCGAATGATTATGACGTAAGGTTCCGAAATGCCGGAAATAAAATTTCTAGTTGTACGGTTCAGGGTTTTAGCATTAATTTTTAATTTGATTGTGATAAAATAATGTGAGACAGTGGTTCATGTGAGTACGTAATAGAGGTTTTTACGACGTTACAAAGATAGCATTGTCAGCTAACAATTGGTTTAAACGTCATAAACCGTTTAACCAAAAGTTTTAGAAAATCCATTGTTGCAAAACCAACAGCCAGCAAAGTGGATTGTGACATCATAGTAAGACAGAATATCCTCCTTTGCGAATTTGATAAAAAAGTAAAACTTTGAGATCTTTTGCGTAAAATTAAATTAGTTTCAATTGGGTCAGTTCAGTAATTTATTCATTACATTGTGACGTCACATTAGATGGATTAAACAGATGTAAAGACAAAGACTTTTATTCCAGTGTTGACCATTAAAAACTAAGACATTTTTTTTTGTTTAAATTAACTTAATATTTTTCATATTTTCAACGTTCTTTGTAAACTGTAGTCAAAATAAAGAGCTGGTAACACTGTAAATATAGTTGTGCAACACTGGACAGATATACAACCCTAATTAGGTTTGTTCACTTCGTATGTCTTGATTAGTCGACGTCGATTGCTTTGTTCCAAGACGATACAATGGATTATTCGATTTATACAACCATTGTGATGTCATAGATACAGCTTACGTTTGCGAAAAAGACGAAGAACGCGATTCGTTTGTTGTAATCGCGTGTTTGATTTAAGTAAATTATGACGTAACAGGAGAACGTTTATTCGGATAATCAAGTTTGAGTTTAGATCTATTGGATGTTATGACATCATAAACAATATTATGACGTTAAATTGTTGGAAATCTTTAATTTTAGAAACTAGAATCTTTTAATAGTTTTAAAACATTCAACATAATATTTATTTTAAAAGGATAATTGGTTTATTACGTCATAATGCCGATTCGTCGTGGCCACGTGGCACCGCGTAATGTTTATTTGGACACAATTATCAGGAAGTTTGAAGGAAGAAGTGAGTTATAATATTTCTATGATTTTTCGATTATTTTATTTTTTTTATTTGTTCGATCATTTTCTTATTTTTCGATTACTTTTCTTTCTTTTTATTTATTTTTTCTTTTATTGGATGTTTATTTTTATAATAAATATAAGCATAACGTTATAACCGTGACTTCAAAACCATATAACTTTAATTAATAATAAAACAATCTATTTCGAACAGAATCTTTTGTCGCCTTTTTGTGACTTTGATTGTAATCATTTGCACTCTCATTTATTATTCAAATAAACAAAAAACTTTTCGGAACTAAAATAAAAGAAAAAAAGCTTGCCATTTCCTTCGACAAGGGACTACCACCGCAAAAATGTTAGTTCCCTTTTTAGAGCAGCATAAATAATTAATTATTGAGACTTCATTCTTATCTCCGACTTTTCAAAGTAATTGGAATCGTATTTTAACACCAACAGCCGGGGACAGGCAGACTGACAGCTCAGTGTAAATATTTAATCCACTTTTTGTAATATAAGGTGTTTGTTACGTTTAGATGTCAATCGTATGACGTCAGAATAAGACATTATAACATCTCTATGGCGAAGAGAATTCAAAAATCAATATTTAAAAATAAAGGACCGATTAACTCAATAAACTTAAACCGATTGCGCTTAATTAAGATTTCTGCAACCGGTACAATATTTGTGCTTTATCAACCGCTAACGTCATTTCTTTTAAAACTCATTCATGTTTTATATAAACGTCCAAATTGAAAATATACAACTTAAATATGTAGCTGAAACATTCAAATTAGTTGCAACAACCCTCTGTGTGATTTCGAATCTGTCCATCCGATGTATGGCAACAAACAAACCTCTGGTTAAAGTAAATCGGACGTTTACTTTTTCACCAAAAGATCAGATTTAACACTATAGTATACCGGTCACAAAAATCTATACATATAGTAGGATATGGGAGAAGATGGGACACTTTGTCAGACAAGACCTTTAAAGGAATGATAGTACTAATTCGTGGTATTGCCCCAAAACCGCCATCTATTTTGATTTTGGAAATATTTGGCAATATGTGCTTAAGTGTCCCATCTCCCCCCATTGTACTATATACTACATTTAGTACAGCGGGATAAAATAAAATACTATTAGCACATAATATCTCATACGTGTTTTAACAATTACTAACGCTTTTTCAAAGTCGTGAAGATACGGTTATGTAATTCTGTAAATATTTTTAGTTTACCACCAAATGGGACGATAAAAGAGAATGAAAACATGTGCCATCTTACCCCAGCATAGCATACCATACCCAAACAAACATATTCAACTTTATATATATACTGTTGCTGCTATACAAGGCACATTACACTTATTTTGTAAAACCGCTTCTTTGAAATTTATTGCATGTCATATTTTTTGTTGTACAATAGTGTGGGAAAGATGGGACAACTTTAGCACCTTATTTCCAATTATCCTGATCGTGTTTTTAACAATTATCAACGGTCTATGGTAATCGTGAAGATATGGTTTTATAATTCTTTGTTTGTTTTTTGTTTAATACAAAACGGGTCGAGAAAATTGAGTGAAAAAGTGTCCCATCTTCCCCCATCCTACTATATAAGACGTCAACACGTTGGAAAGCAAAACATGACAGAATATATTTATATATTGCTTCAATTAAATATGCATAATATTCCAATCTATATTTAAATATGCATCTCCATATATATTTCAGACCAACGGTTCTTAATCGCTAACACTCAAGCTGGAATGTCTTCAATCATTTATTCTATTGCAACGATGCCTTTTGTAGCATGTCTGGTTTCAGAAGAACAGAACTAATGCAGGTACGGTTACTGGTGCCATGTTTGCTACGTATCTAAATACTGGTACACCGTTTGCTACGTATCTAAATACTAGTACACCGTTTGCTACGTATCTAAATAACGGTACACTGTTTGCTACGTATCTAAATACTGGTATACTGTTTGCTACGTATCTAAATACTGGTACACTGTTTGCTACGTATCTAAATACTGGTACACTGTTTGCTACGTATCTAAATACTGGTACACTGTTTGCTACGTATCTAAATACTGGTACACTGTTTGCTACGTATCTAAATACTGGTACACTGTTTGCTACGTGTCTAAATACTGGTACACTGTTTTCTACGTATCTAAATACTGGTACACTGTTTGCTACGTGTCTAAATACTGGTACACTGTTTTCTACGTATCTAAATACTGGTACACTGTTTTCTACGTATCTAAATACTGGTACACTGTTTTCTATCTCTAACAAAGGCTAAAATATTTACGTCATACTGCGTGACGTCGCTTTTCTGACGTCATCGGTTCAACAGAAATCTTGCGCATGCGAATTCTTGTTCGGCTGCGAAACCGGAACTGACGAAATATTCGCGCTAAAAGAAGCGATCCAGAATGACGTAGAACGGGAGGTCAGTGACGTCACACTGTACAAGAAAAACGGTGAGTGGCGAAACAATCGATGCTTCTGTGACGTCACATTTGTAAATTAATCAGAGCATCGTCCGTCAATAATCAAACACTAGATTGATTAAGAAATAATATTTGTGACGTAACTATTGCTTGGGTTGTGACGTTACAACCATGGAACAATGCACATTATGTGTGCTATGTTTATGCAATGTCAGTCGTTGAAACTTATGTTATATTTAGGCAAGGCAGTTAAAATAGTAGACGTATACCTGGGTGCTAAATTCCTAATAGTTTATTTAGTTGGCGAGTGATTTTGAACGATCAATTAATGTTTTACAAGAAACTAAAATTCCGGGGCATGTTTCGTATAAATTGTTAAATAATGTTTAGTTTGCCATGCTTATTTACGTCATTAAAATTGTAACGCCATCAGGTGGCAACAGTTAAAACATATTTAATGTGTTTAGTTTGATATGAATCATATGTATATGAAAGTTATTTTATTAATGACCAATTTGTCTATAGCTTAAATTTAGGTCTCCTGACGCCACAGGATCATTTGCGTCAATTTAAAGTTATAAATATGCTTGTACATTATACAGGTGTACAATTTATATGCAGTATATTAGTAGCACCAGTGCGTAACGATCATGGCGAACCTGTTATGCTAATTCTTAACTTTGAACCAAAGGAAGACAAGAAGGAAGAACGTGAGTGGAAATAAATAAAATAAACTCAGGAACAGGGTTCGAAGCTCGGCGCAGCTACCTTTGTTTACGTGTGCAGTTATAAGCTTTGTATTTCATGGTATATTACTAATCTACTATACTTTAACTGATGCTGTAACATAAGCGCTCTCAACTAAAGAGTGTAACCCGACGGTGCTACCTCTGTGGGTGCGTTGTCTTAGGCAAGAAACCAATGCACATGAGCTTGGTTTAATTTTTTCACTACGTGTTCAATATATGTAGGTTTAGCAGTCATGTTTTTATTTTACACTTTTCCTTGAGTTGTATTCACCGTAGCGTGTTTTAACGACCACGTTTTAGTTACTTTCCTTTTCTTTGTTAGTTTAACTACTTTGTTTTCCGCAATCATATACGAAGAAATAAACTTAATATTCCCAGAATCAACCCCAAAGAAACCAAGCAAAATCGTTTCATCTATTTTATCAATTCCACCATTTCAAAGCATCGCTTCTATAAACCGGTGGGTGGTTTTGTGACGTGACGAAGTCATTTTTATCCGTGACGTCATTTTACCCGTGACATCATTATTTACCCGTGCTGTGATCATTTTAGAAGCAGTTCGCAACCAAGTGAGTTACAAGAAAATTTTGAAGGAAGTGATGACGTCACAAGACCTCAATCGCCTGTGACGTCACAAAGTAAATTACCAACCAATGGAACTGTTGGAGTGAATGGTAATTATGACGTAACAAATGAGTATCGATAAAAATAAAATTTCGAAATATTAGACAAGAAACCAAACATTCAACACCGACACCTTTCGGATCAACCGCAAGGAACCGGGAAACCCCCGGAATCGAGAAGATATCTTTCAGTCCCCGTTGTTGCACCACCAAATAAATCAAGAAACGGAAAACATTCGACGTCATCAGAGTATAGTGACGTCATAACACGTGATAAACATCTCATATTTCCCGCCATGTCATTGGCCCCAGACAACCAATCACAGATCAGACAAGCTTCATCAATGGTGAATTTGAAATGGCCAAGAAACGAACAACCAAGGCGTAAGTAGGTTTGGTGGCTTGTGTAACTTTCATATGTGGGTCCACGTTATGTATAGTTGCCACAAAACTTACATCAACAGTGTATAGTGTCTTGTCCAAGAACACATGATGTCCCGCTGCATGGCAGATGAAACTTCGATCTTATAAGATTGTCATAAACTCTCATAGAATGTTTACGTTAATTCCTGTGTGAATTACCGTGAACAACGCGGTTGGATAATCTGTATTCATTAGTTAATAATATCCCGTTATTACGTCACAGAGAAGAAGTCGTTCTCTGGAATAAGCTCAACTTCTGATTCCGACCTTCTAAAGTCGTGCAAGGTATATGACGTCATAATGTAAATTCTAGTAACCTAAACTGGTGATTGTAATACCAATATGACGTCACATAGGAAACAACTGGTCGCCGCCCTTCGTTTGTTACGTTTGCAGATACTTTGTTACGTGACAATCTAACAACTGTAAAGGAAAAACCTGTGACAGGGAAAGTTACCGAGGTTTGTACTTTATGTTTCGTCATAATGTGTATGATACGTCATATTGTGCCACAATGTGGTTGTGAGGTCACAGCAGTTCTTCAATGATTTAACAATAGATTGATTATTACGTCACTGAGCTGCGGACTAAACCCACTGTGATGTCACAAACGTATGTCAGATAATTACGAAATCGCGTTAAAGCGTTATGTTCACTCGACCGCTTGTATAGATGGTTAGCTATGTACAGTAGTGGATGTGACCAGGTGAGTTGTTCTTATTAAGTATTATTGGTCTAGTTTGGTTGAACTGAGTGTTTTGGTTGGGCGCGTATAATGTGTACCATGCTATTGTAAATTGGTTAAGTACTAAGTGGGAGAAAACTATACGCAGCCCTTTTCTTTATAGCAAGTTTAATACGACTACATTGGTCAGCGATTGTTACTGGTACGCAGCCTCCCCCCTCCCCCTTTAACTAATCAAATCCGTCGCTTTTTATTTCTTTAACACGCACGTCCAAGCAATATACCAATCAAGCTGCATTACCCACTAACTGAAGCGTAACAGAGCGATTTGATTGGTTAAAGGGGGCAGTCGGCATTAAAATCTCTGACCGTTTTTTTCTTAATAAAACAGACGTTTTAGCTACCTGAAAAAATAGAAAAAACGATCACCCTTTCAACCAATGTGAATAATACTGGGTCGGGTCGGTTGGATTTGGCTTTATTTAAATGTAAATTAAAGGGCCTAAACACACCCCAAATGTACTCCGCTTTAATCGATAGAGTGTGTTTTTCTAATTCCAACGACACCTTACTTGTTTTAATCGGTTCTGTATAACCAAAGATATTCCAGCTCAAACACCGTAAAATTCAAAAAACTGATTTGAAAGTTGCGTGGCGAAAAAAATTGAGAAGTGTACTACCCACGTGACAAACACGTAACAAAATTGTTGAAGCGTGGCCGCTCTCATTCAGAAAGGCGAGAGGCAGTGTTTTCAGCGAAAAACGAGAGAACAAAAAAAACGCAAAAAAGCACAAAAAAAACGCAGGTTTCGCTTTTACGAATGAATCAGTCACGTGACTAGTACGTTCCTACGTTACAATCACGGAGCTCGTAGTAAAAAAAAGATAGCGCTAGAGATCACTGTTTGAGGACGAATATCTCCGCCTATACTGGACCAATTTTAATAAGCAAAGTATTTTTGGAATCAATAAAACGGTCGCTTTATGAATTTACCATAAAAAATAAAAGTGACGTGGGGTGTGTTTAGGCCCTTTAAAGGGCCTAAACACACCCCAAATGTACTTCGCTTTAATCGATAGAGTGTGTTTTTCTAATTCCAACGACACCTTACTTGTTTTAATCGGTTCTGTATAACCAAAGATATTCCAGCTCAAACACCGTGAAATTAAAAAAACTGATTTGAAAGTTGCGTGGCGAAAAAAATTGAGAAGTGTACTACCCACGTGACAAACACGTAACAAAATTGTTGAAGCGTGGCCGCTCTCATTCAGAAAGGCGAGAGGCAGTGTTTTCAGCGAAAAACGAGAGAACAAAAAAAAACGCAAAAAAGCACAAAAAAAACGCAGGTTTCGGTTTTACGAATGAATCAGTCACGTGACTAGTACGTTCCTACGTCACAATCACGGAGCTCGTAGTAAAAAAAAGATAGCGCTAGAGATCACTGTTTGAGGACGAATATCTCCGCCTATACTGGACCAATTTTAATAAGCAAAGTATTATTGGAATCAATAAAACGGTCGCTTTATGAATTTACCATAAAAAATAAAAGTGACGTGGGGTGTGTTTAGGCCCTTTAAACGACGCTTCGCGTGTAAAACGATGTCTTATTGATTGTTATCTATCAAGTGGCACTGTGACGCATTTATTAATGACGTCACAATACGGTTCGTATTTTCAACTTATCTAGAATCGATGAATAGCGTCAACCTTTTTCGCGGGTTAAGCGCTCTTAATGTGACGTCATAGTAGAACAATCGATCAAAAGCAAAATAACTGAGTTCGCTGTTAGCGCGATGACGAGAATTACGTCACAATTTGAAATTCGCGAGTTGAGTTAATTTATTCTCGAGTTGTAGTCACCAAGGTATTGTGACGTAACAAAATCAATTGAATATAACAATAATCGAAGAATAGAAGCGCGAGAGGTCCCTGGAGTTCAGTTAATTGATGTCAGGTTCGAATAATTAGACAAGCTTTCCAATTACTGGTGTTAAATAAGGAAACGTTGGTTATTATGACGCAATAGGCCTGTATTGTCTCCATTGTTACGTGTCATATGACGTAGACAGTGATGTAAGACAGACATTTCAAGCCAGATAGAGTTCGTTGTTTAGGTTTTAAGTTAAACAGTACCAGAGTTGGTTTTAAAGAGAGTTATTTAATTGGACGGCCATTTTAACGACTGTCGTATTGTTATTAATTCACTTTGCTAATTTCTTCTTTATTTTAACTAATTTTATCGAAGAGATAAATCTAAGTTTGCTTTACGCCAACATTATTGTTCACGTGTTTAATCTAAGGTCATTAGAGTACGTTATAACGTTATTAAAAAGATAGTTATACAATAAGGTGACCGTTGTAGATTAAGCAGCGAAGTTCTTATGTGTTTAGTTCAGTTGTTACTTCACATATGCGATTGATGCGTTTGCTACCGTATAAAATGTACAGAAATCCCCCAAATAACGGGAATTCTCCAGCCCCAGTTAACCCGGGTCAGGTGACAAACGAATCGAATAATTCAAACGAGGTACGACATAATGGACATTGTGACATAACACGACGTCATAATAATCTATTTATAAAATATTAATGAAAATTGTTCTTATAATAGAATCCATTACAGGTGCTATCATTGGGTGCAGAAGTATTACCGGAATATAAATTACAAGTCCCTTATATACACAAGTGGACCATCCTGCATTACAGTTTATTTAAAGTAAGGGTGACTTGTGTGTTAGTTTTGACCTTGTATATTTTACTTGTAGGGTTTTTTAACGACTATTATTTTGTTTCCAGTTACTTTATTTTAGCCGTTTTTAAATAGTTTGATCTTCGCCGTCGTATTATGTGTTTTAATATCGCACTTAAATCAATAAGCCCTTACAAACCACCAAGCTTTTAAACGACTATTCCTCTTCCAGTATATTTTACAAACCAGTCACGAGATGTTCCAGAATCTGGAATATTTGTAAACAATACATGTATATGACGTATGGGCGCAATAGCTACGCTTTTACCCCACGCTGTTTCCAACACTTTTTATCCATGGCGTATTTTAACGACTGTCGTTTTGCTGTTGGTTCCTTTTTCTTTTTTTTAGATAATTCATTATCGAAGAGATAAATAACTATGTTATGTTAACAAACATGTCCCAACAGGCGGTATGGGATTGGTTGATCCTAATCCTCGTGATCTACACAGCTATTTTCACCCCTTTTACTGCGGCGTTCGTTCTCAAGGTGAGATCTTTATGACGTCACACACACCATTGTTACGCAGCATATGTTATAGTTACGTCATGAAGTAAAGACGGAAACGTCATCACCCCGACAAGGATACGACTTCTCCGAACCTCTCACTGTCATCGAACTGCTTGTTGATATTTTCTTCGTTATTGACATTCTTATCAACTTTCGCACCACGTGAGTGATGACGTAACAGCTCATGACGTAATAAGTAATGACGTAACGGAAAATGGCGTAGCAGCTGATGACGTAGTCGCTTATTAGAAAACCATAAATATGACGGCATAATACACAAATAAAGGCCAACAGCTGTAGCGAATAATTTCGTGAGTAATGACGTAACAGCTGATGACGTAAGTATTCATAGAAACATCAGATACAACCATGGATACCTTATTTCCCCGGAGAAAATATCTGTGAATTATTTATATCGGGACATTAAACATTATGATGTAATAATCAATGCTTGTGACGTAGGTACGTGAACAAAAACGATGAAGTGGTATCGAAACCGGGAAAGATTGCGATTCATTATTTCAAGGGCTGGTTTCTAATTGACCTTGTAGCGGCCGTGCCGTTTGATCTTTTAGTGGCTGGACAAGGACAGCAACAAGAGGTTGGGATTGTTGGATGTAAATTATTTATCCTTGTATGGCATGGCAATGACAGTTGTTATAACGCGGGTGTTCTGTTTCACACACCTCGTGCCCGCTTATAAGTTACCATGTATGCAATTTATTTATCCTCGCATGGCGGGGAAACAATAGTCGTAATAACACGGGTGTTTTGTTCATACACCTCGTACCCGCTTACGAGTTACCACGCATGTAACTTATTTATCCTCGCATGGGGGGGGGGGGCAACGACAGTCGTCATAACACGAGTGTTCTGCTTCATACGACTCGTTAACTCGCTTACAAGTTACCATGTATGTAATTCCGTGGGTCATTGTTATGTATATATAACAACAGTAGCATGACTAGCATCGTCGTTGTAACACATCTCATTTATCGATTATAATGTTTCTATCTGAGTCGCGTGCCCTATGTTAGATATACATGACGTCATAATAGAGAAACAATAGACAACAGCTGTAGCGATTTAATTCCAATTGTTCTAAGCATTGCGTCATTAATGCCGCGATTAGTACAATCCAGAACAAATTAATGAATTCTACAATATTTAACATGAGTTAAGCAGCGAAACGATAGTCGTCAAAACAATACGGTTATAAAGTATAAGTACGAACATCGGTTAAAGGGCGTGACTGCCAAACCCAGGCACCTTTAATTTGTTTTTAGCTTTAACCATGCGCGCTTTTAACAATTTAAAATTATTTGACAATTCAGAGTTGTAGGTAATTGAAACACGCTGCGGATATAAAGGAAGAAGAACATCATTAGTTGAAACCGCATCACAACGTGTTTTATAGAATTTAGAACTCTCCACAAACTTCACATACCTTTAAATTTTAGACAACGCTGATTGGTCTGTTGAAAACAGCCCGTCTGCTCCGATTGGTCAGAGTGGCGCGAAAACTTGATCGCTACAGCGAGTTCGGGGCGGCAGTGTTATTTCTATTAATGTGTACCTTCGTTCTCATTGCTCATTGGTTGGCTTGCATATGGTATGCTATTGGTAACATGGAGAGGCCGCATCTGAAAGATAACATTGGTGAGTTGCTGTAGTGATGATGTCATTCGTACGTCATTCTATTCTATATGGGTGAAGTCATAAAGTACCATGGTGGAAGATGCGGGACGTCTTTAGCACATATTATCCAAATACCCCGATCGTGTTTGAAACAATTAACAACGGTCCATGGGAGTCGTGAGGATACGGTTTTATAATTCTTCGAATTTTCTTTGTTTGCTACCAAATGGAACGATAAAATAAAACAACAAGGCGTCCCATCTTCCCCACTCTCCTATACAACGAGACACGCTATGGGAGCTGGAACTTGAGAGAATAAATGCAGCTTATTTATCCTCGCATGGTGGGGAAATGACAGTCGTTATATCACGGGTGTTCTGTTTCATGCACCTCGTGCTTCTTACAAGTTACCACGTATGCATGTTCGTGGGTAATTGTGTTTTTTGTTTTTTTTTATACCGGCCAATTTAAATTAATACTTTCGCCACAAATCCTATTATCATTTACGTCATCAGTTATGACATCACTAAATCCTTTATATTAACGATTATGACGTAACTTACAGGTTGGCTGGACAACTTAGGTTTCCAACTGCATAAACCTTACCACAACTCCTATGCAAACGGTACAATGGTAGCAAGTTCTAGGGGGCCTTCTACCAAGGACAAATACATTACTGCCCTCTATTTCACTTTTAGCAGTCTTACCAGCGTAGGGTTCGGCAATGTATCTCCAAACACAAATAATGAAAAGATATTTTCAATCTGCGTGATGTTAATCGGAGGTAGGTATTGGTCGTTGTCAATCAAGGTATTCGTTATTGAAAAAATCCAACGTTTTAACTCCTGAATAATCCCAACCTAGAACCTTTATCATAAACACAAACCCCAAAGACTTTTAAAATAAGTGGCCTTTAATATTGTATGAAGCATATACCGCAAAGGTTAAATGTGTTCTTGGATAACCTATTAGTGGCCACTGGGTTGAAGCAATTAACATTGAGTGTCTTGCCCATGGACACCATGACCACGATGGTGGCAGAATTTAACTAGGTGTATTCTGAAAGATCATAAGCATTGTGGGTGACTGGGTGTATATGTGTTCTTAGGCAAGATACTTAACAGTAACTGTGATGAACAAAAAAAAAATTGTTACAGTAATTGCTTAAGCCCAGTGACTTTCCTATAGGTTGCCCAAATTGTGAAGCAAAACAATGAGTATAACATTCATTCATTTATTCATTAATCACCTCACATTTCCAGCCTTGATGTACGCCTCCATATTCGGCAATGTCAGCGCAATAATCCAGCGGTTATACAGCGGAACTGCAAGGTATCATACACAGATGCTTCGGGTTAAGGAGTTTATTCGGTTTCATCAAATCCCGAACCCACTGAGGCAAAGACTCGAGGAATATTTCCAACACGCATGGTCGTATACCAACGGGATAGACATGAACATGGTGGGAATGTATGACTGCTAGAGTCTGTAAAATTGAACGATTTTTTGCTGTGTTACTTAATAAATTTTTCAGCTTCAAAGTTAGGTAGTAATCGTAAGCGGGTACGAGGTGTATAAAACAGAACACTCGTGTTACAACGATTGTCGTTGCACCTCCACGCGAGGATAGTGCACCCATTGATATGCACGGCATATAGTAGGGTGGGGAAGATGGGTTTTAACAACGGTATATGAGAGTCGCTAGGAAAACTTGGGACAGATCAATTTTGTGCAGTTCCGTGGATAGGTATTTATACAAATTGATGACGTATTAACCTGTGACGTATATATGACGTAGGTGCTGAAAGGTTTTCCCGAATGTCTACAAGCGGACATCTGCCTTCATTTGAACCGAACATTGCTCCAGAATTGCCCAGCGCTTAAAAACGCGACGCAAGGATGTCTTCGTATGCTGTCTATGAGGGTGAGCACAGGATGTGACGTCATAGGGTAGAGTATACGTCACAGATTAAAACCTGAAAAAAGAAAAAAAATGAAAAAGTTAAACTGTTTTTGAATGACTTTTGCATGACGCAAATATGACGTCACATCACATGATCACTTACATGACGTGTTTTCAGTTCAAGACGACACATGCGCCCCCTGGCGACACACTTGTACACACGGGTGACCTGCTGCCAGCGCTTTATTTTATAACACGTGGTTCAATAGAAATCTTACAAAACAACGTCGTGGTAGCAGTTCTGGGTAAGTACCCATTGCGAGAATAGTTACTTTTTGCCCTCTATTACTTACAGTTGTTGCTGTGGCAAATGATTAAATTTGCCAAATGGCAAACGGAATGTTGGAATAAAACTGACGTTTTCATACCAGATGAATCCAATAAAGCGCATTTAACATTAGGCCCATTACCTAAAAAAAGGGAAAGAAAATATATTTGATCCCATTTTCCAGGCAAAGGCGACATATTTGGCGAACCAATGAACTATGACGTCAGGATGGGGAAGGCTTGCGCCACCGTGCGAGCGTTAACATACTGCGATTTGCACAAAATTGGTCGCTCCGATTTATTAGAAGTACTCGACAGCTATCCTGAGTTTCGTGAAACGTTTTGGGCAAATCTTGACATTACATACAACCTCAACTCGGTGTGTTACGTCATACGTCCTGTTTGTTGCGTCATACTCTATATTAATTACGTTATATTCGCAGGGAGATCCAGGGGCCGGCCTCCTACCGAGTAAGTTGAATATTAATAGGTTTCAATTACTAACATTGTTAAATGTGAAAGCATGGATAAATGGAAAAACATAAAAACTTTTGGAATATTTAAATAAATCTATAAAATGAATCACTAAATAAATAAACGAATGAATGAATGAATGAGTGAATGAATGAATAGTTAAACAAACTTCACCCAGCAGACGGGAGAGGGAGTCGTCCGCTAAGCGAGGTGGAAGATGACGCGATATACAGGATCGTTTCCATGGCAACGGAGGCGGATGAATATGACGAACCTGTGTTTCAACCTTCACGCGCGATAGATCTATCTCCCGCGAAAGCAGGTTAGTTACGTCATAACGGGGATTGATGACGTAATAAATCATAATAATTGACAGGTCTTGACGTCACACCTCTGAATCTAGAATTCCAAAACAATCGTAAGTAATTGTTTGATGATTGTTTTAACTCTAGAATTATACACGTGGTTTCAAAAATAATAATTGCTCCAACCCAATGGTTACTAATGAGTTGTCCAAATTGTCAGCCATACATCAAACCAAACACCCACAAGGTTAGATCCCAAAAGCAACCATTCATTCATTTATTTATTTTTAATTTAGAACCAAGTTGCGGGTTCACCACATGCGGAAATTACGTAGCAGAACGCGAAGAACAACCGCGTCGAACGTCAAAGGATGACGTCACTGAAATTTGGAACCACGTGACGTCAACCGTGGAGAAACCACGAAGGTAAATGTGACTTCATTAAAGGGCCTAAACACACCCCACGTCACTTTTATTTTTTATGGTAAATTCATAAAGCGACCGTTTTATTGATTCCAAAAATACTTTGCTTATTAAAATTGGTCCAGTATAGGCGGAGATATTCGTCCTCAAACAGTGATCTCTAGCGCTATCTTTTTTTTACTACGAGCTCCGTGATTGTGACGTAGGAACGTACTAGTCACGTGACTGATTCATTCGTAAAAGCGAAACCTGCGTTTTTTTTGTGCTTTTTTGCGTTTTTTTGTTCTCTCGTTTTTCGCTGAAAACACTGCCTCTCGCCTTTCTGAATGAGAGCGGCCACGCTTCAACAATTTTGTTACGTGTTTGTCACGTGGGTAGTACACTTCTCAATTTTTTTCGCCACGCAACTTTCAAATCAGTTTTTTGAATTTCACGGTGTTTGAGCTGGAATATCTTTGGTTATACAGAACCGATTAAAACAAGTAAGGTGTCGTTGGAATTAGAAAAACACACTCTATCGATTAAAGCGAAGTACATTTGGGGTGTGTTTAGGCCCTTTAATACAGAACGCGTGATGACGTCATTCGGACAATCAATAGTACGTCGTCATTGGTAATAAATAAAATTTGAAATGGAATGACGTTAAAAATGTTAAATTACATCATTGGCAACAAATTACGTCATGGACAATGAATGACTACATTAACTACGTCATAATCTCCACAGAAGTCGACCTCTCAGCGCTCCATCGCCTCCAGTGGTGACATTGACGAAGTACCCATCGGATAATGAATTGAAACAAGGGTAATTATTATGTCGCTTTGTGACGTAGGTTGATAGCATTGTTACGTCACAGGTTGGAGCAGCGTATGGACGCGTTAGAAGTGGAAGTTCGTGAGTTGCGAACAATGATGGAACAAAATATGGAGCGGATATTGTTCGCCGTGCAGGTGGCTATGAGTGTTTGTAATTATGTAAAATAGTAAGTGGGACGTTATTTCTACTTTGGGAAAAATGGCGTGAATGCTAACACCCACAAAATTACATACGTGGTATCTTGCAAGCGGGTGTATGGTACAGAACACCCGTGTTATAACAACTGTTGTTGCCCCGCCACGTGGAGATAAATAAGTTACATTCATTCTTTCTAACATCGATAACGATGTAGGGGATTAACCAAGGAGGGAATACCCGACCACGAGATCCTCCACAACCTTCCAAAGTGACGTCATCAAGGCATTCTTTCGTCACGCGTTGCTATCCAGAACTCGATGACGAGTCTTTGACGTCACAAACAAACTCTGAAGAGGGAAAACCCCTGATTCAACAGAATGAAACGTGTTATGACGTCACAGTAGCGACTGTAAACGAACAATAGCCACCGTTCTTTCGCGTAATAAGTTCCATTGTTTTGTTGTTTTCTAATCACTGTGACGTCATAACCCGGTTTATTGTTACGTTCGCTGTTGTTGCGCTATGTTCTCAAAACCCGTGACGTCATAATACGAGATACAGTTTATTGTGTGTAATACAATACCACAGGAATATGACGTCATAATTAATTAAAAACAATCAACTAAAGAAATAAATATCATTGTTACGTCACAGTCACATATTTATATGAATTGCAAACCAACAATTGCACCGAAACCGAGCAATAAAATTAAAAGTTTGAAAAGTTTTCGAATCTGTTTCTTTCGCGGGTGACATGACGTCATATCCACGCCATCGTTGTGGGAAAATTCAGATGGTATTACCTCAATAAACGTGACGTATAAGAAAGTCCCCGTTGCGAGACATTCCAAAACCGCGCTCACCGGTACCGTTGCCGGAACTGACGCCAGAGCGACGTCAGCATATCCAGGAAAGTAGGAGGTCGGTGTGGTCACGTTGGGTTGCGGTGACGTGGGTGTTAAAAAGATTCCAACAACGCAGCCTAGCGGTGAAGCACTACAGAATATAATAGCGCACGCGAGTGCGGTAGAGAGCTTGTGAGCAAAAGCTTCAAAGAGCCGGAGACCCAAACCGAACGCTAGAACACCTTTGTGTACGGATACTGCGAGTAAGAGTTGGATCAATGCTGAAACATTAACTTCCAATCCAAGCGCCAATCCTTCAAATATTGAATGTATGGACAACATGCCAATCAACATCAATGTTCGTATAGATTCGGATGATGTGACGTCAACATGACGTAAACTTGCAGCAGAGCTACGTCTAGAGTGTGTGACGTCACCACCTGCATTCACTTCATCATCTCGCGTCCTTTGTTCGTTCATGACGTCATAATCATTCGATTGTGACGTATTCCTCCTGGCGCATACGTCACTAACAGCGTGGTCGATAAACATCACCAACAACAAACCAGCTCCAATCATGAACTCCGTCACAGGAAACGACGTAACGATGCCATATGACGTCAGTGCTTTCATCACGCCCGCCCTAGATTCAGGCAACAACTCCAGCAAGCATATCCCGAGGAATAATCCTCCACAGAAGCAGTTTATCACGCTAATGACGTCATACCTACGTAGCTTTGCGAACGACGCTTTCGCGCTTGTCTGTAAAGTAATTGATGACGTCATAGACTGTATTCTAGGTAGAAAGTGATGTCACTTACCTTGAATCTTCCCCAACGCCCTTCCACGTCATCAGGAATTTCGGTGTTTCCCCCATTGCCGATTAACACGTCATTCTCCGTCGACGCGTGTGCGTTTGAGCATGACTGATGACGTCGACAACCACGTGACTTCCATATAAGGTACGGAACCATCAACCCAAAGCAAAGGCTGAGAATCCACAAAACTAGCGCAGACAATATTTTAACAACCTCTAACTCCATCTGTGGAATAAATACGACATAATGATGCTCATGTGACGTCACAAACCTCTATTATTCCGTGACGTAATAGAACCTTGGTTCTATTGTGACATACATCATCTCAATTCTTTTATGACGTAACTTTTTCTAACAGTTGAACATGACGTAACAAACCACGTACGCCTGTTCATTCTAGAAGATAACTGTTAAACAATAGAGAGGTAAGTCGCGCATGCAAACCAATATCGATTGTGACGTCATAGAAAGCGCATCAATACACAAGCAAGGTAATTATGACGAAGCGTATTCTCAAAGGACGTTGCCTACGTAACGATACGGTTTGTGACGAAACAGGGAAAAGATTCGTTTGTTTCATTAAAAGTTAATTGTTAAACCCTTGATTCGAGAATTCATTTGCAGCGAAGTGCACCATGACGTCATAAAGAGGTTTATCGAACGCTGAGCGGGATTAGATTTAAACCGAAGTGCATTGTTACGAAACAAACGTCGTTAATATCGCGTACGTAGCGGGTTGGTACCCAATGCCTTTATGACGTCGTAATATCTATTATTCATGAATGAAGTGAATTAACAAAGGGTATTATCACGTAATAATGAAAGTTGGAACGAACAAATATGACAACTCGTAAGCGAGCATGAAGTGTATGAAACGGAACAACCGTGTTATAACAACTGCCAGCCCTGCCATGAGTGCATGACTAAGCAACATTCTCATATAAACATAACTACTCCCAGGAACGCTTGGTCTCCCACTTGCAATGACAAAGATTTCCACCTATATTGAACACAGCCATATGACGTACAGTGTTATATAGATGATACAAACTATGTTTCCATGAATTTCATGTAAACTTTACCAGAAACAAATCACGTGGCAGTTTTCTATGGAACGAATAATGATGTCACAGAATGCATTGTTACAAACACAATGCAGTCATGGGTTAGATTGTTACGTCATAAGCAAAAGTACAACCTACTAATTATCTAGTTCTAGACAGAACACTGGTGTTATAACGTGGATGCTCAAGAACCAACTTTGTTGACCGACTTTCTAATGTTTACATTAAGCTAACACAAGTGTCTTGCACTGACTACGTAACAAACCACTAACTGCTGCGTCATTATGCTAAATTGTCTTTCCTTATAACGTAATAATCAATTTAACAAGTCCATTGTAAGTTCATGGACAAATTGAATTATCCATTATTCATAAACACTAAGCCGGCGTTCCGGTCGAAGCGGCTTACATGATTAAACGCGTGTTTCTGCTGAATCAAGCCTTCTTTGTGCGTGGGAGAGAAAAGCGACACCCATGACGTCACACCGGCGTGCTGTTCGATCATAAAAGCGAAATACAATACGTTTTAAAAGTTTCGCGTCAAAAAAGAGCTCATCGCGGTTACATTTAAAAGTTTGGGATAAAAACGCAATCACAGTTATTGCAACTAACATCGTAAGTGACGTCACAATAACAAGTGTAATTATACATTTGTTGCAAATGCCACGCTTTCAACTGCCGACACTTGCTGTATTCATAACTTGTTTTAACGACTGACGTTTTGCTGCTAATTCCCTTCTCCTTCTTGTTTTAAATAATATGAGCATCGCTATCGTGTTCGAAGAGGTGAATACAAATTTTATGCAGTCATTCCTGCGACAACGAGCATTCCTTCGTCATTGTGCCCGCGGCGCCGATAATAAGGCATGGTGACGTCACAGAGGACAAGCTGTCATCACGTGACGATCAATTAACGTCTGCTTAGTGATTGGTCTGGATTAAAAACTTCGGAATATGGTGATTGTTTCCTTCTGTGACTTAACGAATTTTGCGGCAAGTATTATGACGTCACAAAATCTAAATTTCCGTAATTTTTTTGCTGTTTAAATTTTCTGACCTTCGTTACTAGATTCAAAAAGTAAAAATTAAACAGGCGAAGTAAAGGTTTTGGTTTAAAATGCCGAAATACAATCATATCTGCTGGCTAACCACAAGAATCTAATATACGACGGCTCATACCTTTTTATAAAAGTAATATGATTTTATATATGCTAACAGTCACGCATTGAATAAGTTTCGTTCTTCTATTTTAAGCATGTGATAACGATTGTCCTTTGCCTCATGTCTATTCGCTTTTGTTTATTATACCCGGGTCTCTATTACTCTGACCGAAGAAAACGAAATAAAGCCATAAAATAAACAGTAAAGCAAACTTCCAATAGGCAATGGTAGCTTATACAACAGCTCAATTATCAGCGGTTTGTCTCAGTGATATAATGGAACAACTACTTCAATGGACTACTTCCTAGAAATGTTGACATTTTATAGAATTGCTTAAATCGATTGCGTTTGATTGAAGGTAAACAATAACACAGAACATCAGATACAGCTCCTTGTTTGTATTCTAGGTGTAGCGACCACGCTTTTTTTACAAATTAAATTTTAATACGTTTTTATTCGTAAGCTTATTTTAATAATAACAACTGTCATTTTTCGCTATACACTGGCTTTTCGTTTCAACCGGGTCAGTGCCATGCAAGACACCTTTTTAAACGATGTTGATTTAGTGTTTGTACTTTGTACAGTAGACATACGTAAGCGCATAAAAAGTAAATACAAAGTCATGCATCCCATTTTGAACAAATTCTAGACAATGAAAACGCTAAGAAATTTTTAACGATCTTTAAATGTTTTACACAATACTCCCCATAAACAATTAAATTTGTAACCGCTTGATTTAATAAATACGCGTTGCTAGCCTTATTTTCTGCTTGAGCGATTCTGGTTGGCAACAATTCCAAATATGGCAACTAAGTTGCCGACCCTGCTTAACCCCAGTGACGTATACACTGATGACGTATTGAGATGCATCAAAGGAACGATACGATCTGGGGAAATACGTAAGTGTTTTTATGGCTGTGTTTACATAACCCAAGCAAACGTATATGTGTTCGTATCGTATAGGGGTATAGCCGTATAGGTATTCACGAATCACGTATATATGTGAAGGCAAATACCATCACACGCGGCAACGACAGTCGTTATAACACGGGCATTCAACACTTTGTATACATTGTTTGTATATTTGTTGGAGTGTAAGCATTTTTGTTTTTTTCTGTCTGGATTTTGTGGTTGTGAGCATACGTTAGGTGTCTTCGGGCAAGATACTTAACCGCAATTACCTCAACTCACTGGTCACTAATGAGTGTCTAAATTGTCAGCCTGAAAGACAAAATGATCACCCATAAACTTACATACATGGTAACCCGAAAGCGTGCACGAGGTGTATGAAACAGAACACCCATGTTATAACAAGGTTGTTGCCCCGCTATCAGAGGGTAAATAATTTCCAAAACAACAGTTTTATAACGCTTGTTGTTGCCCGACTATGCGAAGATAAATAAGTTCCATTCACACAACACATCCCTTAGATCACCGATACGATGCAAGCAAAGCGTCCGCGAGGAACAATCAAACCTTTGTAACAACGGTGGTGGACGAAGAAAAAGCATGGAGAGAAAAATTTGAGCGTCGCAAGAAAAACCTGACCTATGGATTTTTTGCCGATAAAACCAAACCTTACCAAACAATTGGTACCGTTTATCTTGAGGCTGGTGACCTTGTGTTAAACTCGATAACTGAAGATGTAAAATCTAAGGTAGGGGTGTGTTGTGCATAAGTGTTTACAGTCATTGTTGTGCATAAGTGTTTACAATCATTGTTGTGCATAAGTGTTTACAATCTTTGTTGTGCATAAGTGTTTACAATCATTGTTGTGCATAAGTGTTTACAATCATTGTTGTGCATAAGTGTTTACAATCATTGTTGTGCATAAGTGTTTACAATCATTGTTGTGCATAAGTGTTTACAATCATTGTTGTGCCCAAGTGTTTACAATCATTGTTGTGCATAAGTGTTTTACAATTAGTGATTGGAATTATGTTTCATGGTTTGCATTTTTGTATGTTGTCTAAATAGTTATACACCTCATGTTCTCTCTCATGTCTTCTTCAAGTAGCCGAATGTTTCTGTTTGATTTTTAAAAATTTCTTACTTCAGACTACCTTATCTTTCATAAACTCCTGTCAATCAAACCTAACCTGTCAATCAAATCACCTGTCAATCAAACACAGTCTATCAATCAAACTTCACAGATCTCCCGTCTACCACGGCATTACAATGAAGTTTGGAAAATGAACACAACTCGTAAAACGACGTCGCAACCAAAGAAATCGAACCTTATCGCTGGGAAGTTGAACCAGCATTTAGATGGGGGTGAAGCAAGTGCCGGGTTCACGAGCATCAAGATACGGTTGAATGAAATCACGCACATGAGGAAAAGTATTCAAGCAGAACAAAGTTTGAGTGGATATTTAATGAAGAAGGTTTGTGGTGTGATGCATGAGGTTGTGTTTCAAGCAATTATAAATCATATGCCATGGGTGTAAAACTATGTTTATGTACAAATTGTGTTAAAGTATGGTTTTAAACAACCAATTTAAAAAAATTAAACAATCCATTAGTGACAACTGGGTTGGAGCAATTACCGATAAGTGTCTTGCATAAGAACACATACGTCCACAACCACCCATAGAATAAAACAGAAAACACACACAATGTATAGCTCTAACATATTTCAATACTAAATAGATACAATAATTTCTTGGTATTATTTAAACCAACCACACCAACTTACATCCAGGAACACGATCTTTATCACATAGATAAGAAAGTGGGGTTGGAGATGAAATGTCCTCCCAAGAACAATTGGAAGATTGTAAGAACAATAGGAAAGATAATGGGAGCCGTGAAACATAGGGGTGAATACAATCAGTATTGTTATCAGAATAATATCTTAATATTATAAGTGTAAAAGAGGTTTCCTAATGTTTATTTTTGTGTTCTTAAAAAACAAATGTGATCTGTCATCTTTTAGATTTATAATACACTTGGCAGCAACAACAGACACAAATATTTTTCATGATGCTTTAAACTACAGTTGTTTATAAGTTGTATAGAGTGGTTCGGCATATTGTGCTGTAAATGTTTAAGTTGCAATGACTCATTTAACACAGCATTGGGCTTTCGTCAACTACTTTAACACTCAGGGTGCTACCCTCTAGACCCCATGTGGCAGTTTACAGACACTTAATAATATAGGTTTTATTCTGTAATGCAAGCACCCTGTGTTTTGGAGCAATTAACTTACATCCCAAGTCCCATGCATGTTTTACAAAAGGCTTTTATTTATTTCCTTTAAACAAACAACAATATCAGCAACTTATTATATACACCAACCCTCACCTTGTACTCAGACACAGCAGCAGACCAACTGAAGTCGATCACGGGCACGGGCAGTGTCGTGGCTCGAGCGTTCCGGAAGAAGAAACCTCAGAAGCCAGTGATGAACAACGATCTCGGAGAGATGGAGGACCGTGAGGAAATTCTGCAGAAGTATGTGATCTCTATTGTTTTATAACATTTCTATTGTTTTATAACATTTCCATTGTTTTATAACATTTCTATTGTTTTATAACATTTCTATTGTTTTATAACATTTCTATTTATCAATAATAACCTTGTAAATAAAGAAATTTAACTTATTTACCCTTACGAGGGATCGACAGTCGTTATAACACAAGTGTTCTGTTTCAAACAATTCTTGCTCGCTTTACGAGTTAACATGTTTCTAACTTATTTATCCTCGCATTGTGGCCAACGGCAGTCATTACAACACAGGTGTAATGTTATGCTTTGACATGGAAGTTGCTGTTGTTACTTACCATAAAGTAAAGTTAGTCAGTGACCATTTAGGTTGATAGTGTTTTATAGAAGTCTAACAACCAGAGTCATCGAATGAATAAAACTTATTTATCCTTGCTTGTTGAAGCAGCTTCAGTAGTAAACATAACATATCGTTAAACACCTATGTTTGACCTGTTAAAAAGTTCAGAATTAACTAAGCTGCATTTACAAAAGAACTTTAGTGCAGAGCCATAAAAATATAATTTATTTGCAGCAAGGCAATAGAAATGTTATATATTTCACAGGTTTCGCCACGAAAGAAAACAGAAATATTTGATTCTAAAACTGCAGGCATTAAATTCATTATTCTGCTCCTTGTTTAACATGAAAGTAAAGATGTTAAGAGTCAGTGTAAGTGTTGGTGATGTAACAGGTTGTATAGTGAGGTCATAAACAGCTTTGTTTGGTCATAAAACAATAAGAAGGTTTTAGGAAGATTTTAGAAAGTAGTCATTTAAGAAAATAGTATTCAAATAACTTTACAGAAAAACAGAAAAAAAATGCGAAGTAGATAAATTAATGTTGAATGAAATATTGTATATAGAATGGAATAGGATAAGAATTGCCTAAATCAATTATCACAAGATACAATTATGTGCTGAGGTAACATTGCTAAACGACAATTAAATATCAAAGTTTTTTTATTGATATGAAAGTTTTTAACAGTTTGCAAACAGTTCAATCATGTTTAATTGTGCTGGTAGCTTAATAATTGCGGAAATATTTATTAATTAACTTTTTAAACTTCCAGCAACCCTTGCCCTGCAAGGTGGTGAAGGATCTTCTTAAAAGTGATGTCACAATTGATGTATATGGAAGACCTGTATCTTGGTAGGCTGTATTATTTATGTTACTACTATTATGATATTATGCCTTATTTTATTTCTATTCATAAGGTTTCTAGGAGTTATGTTATTTTTATTACCACTGTTATATATTACGCTATACCACAATTGTTTTCAAAGTTAGGTATATTATTTCTGTACCTATTGTTTCTTTTCGTGGCATTACCAGCGCCGTGGCATAGTGATTAGCGCGCCTGCCTATAATCCAGAGGTAATCAATTCAAGGCTCAATGCTGCTACCATTGTGGGCGTATGTGTCCTTGGGCAAGACACTTAACGGCAATTGCTCAAACCCAGTGGTTAATAATAGGTTGTCCAAATTATTAGCCATACATAAAAAAAATCCCCCAAAAATAATCACCCACAAAGTAACATACGTGGTAACTCGTAAGCTGGCACGAGGTGATAAACCCGTGTGATAACGACTGTCGTTTTCCGGTCTTGCAAGGACAAAGTAAGTTACATTCATATATATAGTATAATATTTATATTACAATAATATGGTTTCTATGTTCGATTTTATGCAACAGCGACTTTTCAAAAACATGGCATGCAGTATTTTAAGAATCACATAGAACAATTTAAATGAATTGACTCTGGCCTTCTCAATTGTCATGTTAAGTCAACTACAGTCTTTTTAACATTAGTGTTCTACACCTCATGCCCACTTAGTTTTATACACCTCATGCCCACTTACAAGTTACCACATATGTAACTTTGTTGGTGAATAATACTTTGTAACTTATAAATACTAACACTTACTCCCCTAACATAGGAAACAACATCATCAGCATAACACAGATGATCACGGCGGCCAAACAGATGCTCCCTCCACCCCTGTAAGTTATAATCCATACTTATTGTTGAAGTACCAAGCTGGACTTTATATAATGCTTACTCTTGTCTCATCTAACACTGAGGATGGTGCAGTTTCAGTTAATCAACTTTAACCATCCTCAGTGTTGGATGAGACAAGAGTAAGTGTTACAAGTACCAAGCTGGTCTTTATATAACACTCACTCTTGTTTCATCCAACACTGAGGATGGTGCAGTTTCAGTTAATCAACTTTAACCATCCTCAGTGTTGGATGAGACAAGAGTGAGTGTTACAAGTACCAAGCTGGACTTTATATAACACTTACTCTTGTTTCATCTAACACTGAGGATGGTGCAGTTTCAGTTATTCAACTTTAAACAGTAAGGATGGTGCTGTAGACAAGAGTGAGTGTTACAAGTACCAAGCTGGTCTTTATATAACACTCACTCTTGTTTCATCCAACACTGAGGATGGTGCAGTTTCAGTTAATCAACTTTAACCATCCTCAGTGTTGGATGAGACAAGAGTGAGTGTTACAAGTACCAAGCTGGTCTTTATATAACATTCACTCTTGTCTCATCTAACACTGAGGATGGTGCAGTTTCAGTTAATCAACTTTAACCATCCTCAGTGTTAGATGAGACAAGAGTGAGTGTTACAAGTACCAATGTGACCTTTATATAACACTCACTCTTGTCTCATCTACTATCCTTAGTGTAATCTAGTATTTTAGTGTTAAACTTCACCATCCTCGGTGTTAGATGAGACAAGATACCATTACTTAACAATATGAATTGCTAAGTAACAATATGCTTTATGACATCATAGGAAGGAAGTAATGATATGAAACCCTTCACTCCACAAGGACAAGCTACCAGGAAAAGATTTTCAAGTATTTCGTTTGGAATGAATCATGCAAGAAGGTAGGCTGTATAGTTGTGTTGTAACCCGTCAGTGGCACGAAGATGCATTTAAATATTCGATGCCCTAGCAAAGTGGTTAGCGTGCCTGCCTCTAACCCATAGCTTATGGTTTAAGGCTTGTCGCTGCTACCATTTTGGGCGTATGTGTTATCAGATACGATACTTAACAGCAATTGCTTCAACTCAGTCACTAATGGGTTGTCCAAATTATCAGCCATACATAAAAACAAAAACGTCTTTTTTCATCCACTCAGTTTAAGTTGTCAGCCATACAAGTTACATTACATTCTTCAACACCATCTTCCCCCACAGGCCACGCTTGGCACAGTTCGCATCCAAATTAGCAGCCAAGACACTCGACCCTCCAGGTCCAAAGATCGAAACTTGGGAGGATTTGTTGAATACCGGCGAGAAGAAGGGAGCAAACCAACGTGGGGGGAACAAGTATTCCGTCAAATTAAGGTGCGTTTATTTAATAAGCGAGTGAAGCATAGTTATAACAAACTATAAAAAAGATCCAACATTTGAAATGAAGACAATTGTGCCACGTATACATATATAGAGAGGCTGTAATGTTTGTATTGCAACTGAAAAGAAAATCTGTGTTTATGCATCATGGAGCTCCACTGGCAATTTAATTTCTCTTTAATTAAAAAGTGTTATGAGTTATAGTTATTGTTTGGATAGAAACATATAGTGTTAATTATGACATGACATCAGAGTCCAAGTGTGACATCACAGTCTTAACTATGACATCACATTTATAAACATGATACCATAATCTTAATTATGACACCACAGTCGTCGTGGCACAGCCACAGCAACACACCACCCCACCACTAATGAACAAGTCCCACCATGGAACATGATTCAACAAACTGAGAAAACGATTCAAGAGCGAAGGAAGATGGCTTTGCTTGGAAGGTTAGTTAGTTGGTGTATATCTAACACTTGCTGTTTTGAGCAATGCTGATGGCAGTATTAACTAATATAAGAGCATCGGGGCACAGTCGTACCTCCGGGAAAAAAGGTGTCGATTCAAGGCTCGCTTCTGCTACCATGGTGGGCGTATGTGTCCTTGGAAAAGACGCTTAACCAATTGCTCCAACCCAGTGGTGTTGTCTAAGTTATTAGTTATTATGCCACAAATATTCAGGGTATATTACATCATTTAATTCCTTTCTTTCCACCAGCACAAACAAGCGAACGGCCGAGGACGTTTTAAACGACATTCGAATCGACTTCGCTCGATTGCAAAAAGAAATATCAAAAGAAATGCATGAAGAATTACAAAGACAACGATTGTAGGAAATGTCGTCTATATTAAACCACTGGCAACTATGAGTTTTATGTTTTACATTGTTATGTTCTGTTTGTGGATAATTTTTATTATTTTACTAAAAAACAAAATCACATTTGACCAATGTTATTTAGACCACAGGATATTTTCATGTCTCACTCTAAAACTTATTTGTAGCACAATTTTACCACTTTATTAATTATCTATTGTAAACTATTTATATTTTTATGGGAATGTATTTTTGTTACCGCATCTGGGCTGGCTCTTTCTATTTAAATAGTAGTTTTCTATTTAAATCTCAGGGAGCAATTCCAATTGGTCCAGAATAAGTTCCACACCATCACATTTGGACCAATCACAAACCTTGCCTTAGATAAGATGAGATCGGACGCTCAAGCTTTGTCGAAAGATCGGAAAGAAAATCTAATGAAGCCGATGGTTTGGTGGGTGGTGTGAATGTAACTTTATCCTCGCGATGCCGGAAAACAACAGTCGTTATAACACGGGTGTTCCGTTTCATACACCTCGTGCCCGTTTACGAGTTACTTCGTATATAATTTTTTGGAAAAAAACACAAATTATGAGTTACCACGTATGTAATTTTTTCGAAAACGACAGTCAGGACAACACTGGTGTTCTGTTTCATACACCTCGTGCCCGCTTACGAGTTACCACGTATGTAAACTTTTGGGGATTGTTTTAATTTTGGCGGATAGTTTGGATACCACAGATATGCAAAGCATTGGTATGAGGTGTTATATTGTTATATAAAGAGCTGAATGCCTACAACCAAAGAGCTATATATTGATTCAGTGATAGGGTAACCGTTTGTAACTAATATAGATGTTTGTCTTCAGTCACCTTTCATTGAGGGGAATTAGAGAAACGTTTTAATAACCAATGTTGTTATGATTGTAGTGTAGAGGTGCATATGTTTTGAGTTAAACAAAAACTTTTTTTGATAAGTTGTGAAAAGTAACTTTCTGTTTCACTTGTTTGGAAACTTATATTTTTTGGGTTAAACACAAGTTGTTCTTGATAGGTTGTAAAAATAAACTGCTACACATAAAATGATTTATTTGTTTGGAAACTTACCTAAAGGTAGTGGTTTTGTGAACGTTTCTAGAAATAACTGAGTAAACCACTAAAGTTGAGTTATGTTGTATCTATGGCAGGTTCATCAGTTTGAAAAGTGAAATGACGAAAGAGACCAAGAATCGTAACGAGACGATTAATTGTGTGCTGAAAAAAGTTGCGAGATTCCAGTTTGAAGATGACCACTCGATGGCGTTAGCTAAAGTGAGCGTTTTAGAGAAGGGTTTATAAAATGGTACCACCTTGTATGTGTAGTATGAATGGATGAATGTAACTTGGTGACTTTGTGTGGCAATGACAGTCGTTATAACACAGGTGTGCTGTTTCATACAACCTGTGCCCGCTTACGTTACGAGTTACCACGTATGTAACTCTATGGGCTATTGTTTATGTGTATAGCTATTATGCAATTGGAGCAACTGCCATTAAGTTATACTTAAAAAGTAAGAACACATATGTCCACAATGGCAGTAGTGACATACCTGTTACCATCGTATAAAACTTAAAATCTTCAAATTACCAGCCAAAAAATGATACATGGACATATGAAACAGAACATTTATGTTATAACATAGCATAATGTTTATTTATCTCTTCTCAAATGATAGCGAAGATCATGTAACAAAACTGCCATGCCCTAGTTTGCATGAAAAAATAAGTTACATGCATGGTCACTGGTAAGCGAGCACAAGGTATATAAAGCAGAATACCCATGTTATACTGACTGTCGTTGTAAAATAAATTTCATTCATTCAAAATTAAACCTCTAACTATCCCACCCAGGAGAAATTATGTTTGATTATAATGTCGATGCCCGCACACATTCTACTTACAACTGCGATGACAGACGCGATTCGATTCTTGCTCCATCGTGTGTTGGCTGCTCCACCCGAACTTCTCGACTGTTGGCTTCACGCAAGAAAGTTAAACGTCGTCAGCTCAGTCCTTCGGTCTGGAAGAATATCTTAAGATTTAGGACAATGTTTAAATCGGGAATCCTTTTTTTCAAATATATAGAAACTTTCTTATGGCATAATTTCGCACTCTTCCCAAATTTTTACTGAGTTGAATTTTAATAAAGTTTTTAATAAAAAAAAAACTGGATTGTGTGACGTAATATTAAGTTAAATCCATTTTTTTATTAAAATAACAATATATTTTAGGTTGCGTTGATTTGATCACAGACACATAAACACTTTTATGTATGTGTTTTTGTTTCTTCAATTATTAGCTGTTTCTTTCAATTGGAAATGGTTTGTTTTGGTCATAATATATGATATGACATCATAATGTTAGTCACGTGTGCAGGAAATCATGAAACAATTCGATCTATCGCGCTTAAGGTTCGCGTTTATTTTAATTATAATTTTAATTAGCAATGTCGCAGTTAGTTGAGACAACGTGTATATTCTATGTCTATGACGTAACAAGCATTTAGTGATATGTATTCGAGTATTGGAATATATTGCTTAAAATGAAACAGACAATACTGTTTATGACCACCAGTGGTCACGTGATATCTGTTCTGCTCGATTGGTTTTCTATGTCGCTATAAATAGAACGCAAAGCGTATGACAACAATTGGTATTGTGACGTAGGTAGGACTAAGGAATACTTCACAACGGTTTGTTGTTTTGTCATAATGGATTGTTAGAAACATCGCGCAGTCAGAGCTTTATTAATACAGGTTATAGTAAGGCGTCATAGTTTCAGAATACATGGATTTATGGTAATTATGATTCACAATTGACGTAAGCTTTATCAAACTTTCGATTGTGATATAATTAATGTTCGGTTGTTACCACCATTGTTACGTTTCGGGATAAGCATTGTTACGTTTAATGAAAATAAACGTTATTATGTCGTAACAATAAAAGTAAGAAGGTGGTTTTATTCTAGTTTTAGTATCAGAATAATAAGCGTTAGTGACGTAACAGTTGCGTAATTTTGTGACGTACAGATCTTATTGTTGTGTTTAGCGTCAAGCGCGAAAGTTTAATGACGTCATAATCAATTAACGTGATCGGATATTGATTATCACATCATAGTGGTGGGGGAATACCCACATGCAGTTAGGAATTTCCCTTCTTTTATGAAATAATTATCTTTAAAAGTTACATTAGCACAATTTGCATTTTGCGATAGAAACCATTCTTAGTGATGGACAAACAGTTACAAAAAGCATAAAAAACCAGAGTCCATATATAAACATGAGTTATTTTATGTCGCCCATAGAAATCACATAGCACATAACAAATGGGGCTAAATTGATCATAGACATAATATAAATATGAACGTATATAGCTAAGTTTAATATATTTTATGTTTTTAATACAAATACAGGATGCAGATTAAAGAAAATCAAATTTTCAAGTAGATGTGTAGATTTATTAAAGCCCAAAAGTGACTTGAAGTTTTTGAGTTCTATAAATAAACTGCGACTAAGCAGAAAAATCTGTTTAAAAATTCCCGTTGCTAGGGTAAACAATCGGCGAAATTGGCCCCATTTGGTTGCCCTGTAAGATTTCTATGGTGATGAAATAACTCATGTTTATATACGGACTCTGTAAAAAACTAATTCATAAGCATTTCTGGCATCATAGCAACAATCAGTCCTAATCTTTTTGCTTTTCGAAACTTTTATGATCTTCGTTACCGTAACTAAAACAAAAAATCTTATTTCGGAAAATACTAACTAAACCTTTGCTGATCTTACAGCACTGTTACATCATAGTAGCCATTATGACAGAAGCCATTAGTAGTGTTGTTGGATTTTCATTGGACGATATCGCCGAGATCGATCCGTTTAAAACGACCTATCATCTTGTGTTCTTCCTCATACTTTGTACGTTCGTTGGAGTTATTTTCTTCATGATTGGAGTTGCATTCTTGTACTCGTTCTGTGAATGTCTTTGCTGTGATGGGGGGGAAGAAGTGGTGGTCCAACAGAAACAAACGAAGAAAAATAAAGTCCATGCTCAACAGCGACAAGTTGAAATACCTAGCTGGTGAAAAGTGTGACAAACATTGTGAAGGTTATGTTGTACAAAACAAATATTTCATATATATATAATACACTGATTTAAACAAGTATTATTTGATCTATGTTTATGTTTTGGTTTTATTCCTAATAGGACGGTTAATGCACAACTACCATTATTAGGTTATTTTTGTTTTAGCAGCCTGTATTATGTAGATATTACCTAAAAAGTATGAAGCCAAATGTATATGATGTATGAACCAATTTTTAAATATAATGTTACTATTATACTGGAAAGTTGCAACTGTTTTAAACTTTTTAACTTCTATAAAATGTGTTTTAATATTGCAAAGTTTTTGAAGTATTGTTTGTAACATATTTTACTTTGTGAAGCCATAATGTACCTACTGTGATGTCATAGTGATTTAAATATTCAAACATGCCTGAGTTCATCTGTTCTGTATATTTGTTTGTTTAATGATTTGTATTTATTGTTGCCACCTTTAATAATATGCCAAACTACTTTTTAAAAAATTCCGTCATTATATATTTAAGTGTTAATTAATATCATTCCTGTTTTGCTAAGGTTTTTAAAGCTTACTGATACATAAGTACGTTTGCATGTTCATATTGTTTATATAAGTTTGCACTAGATTTTAAAACATTTTAGCTTTTTCATATGAAGCCATTTATTTCATTTTAATGCTTGCCTAGGCCCACCTATATGTTACAAACTTATTTAAACTTTAGCTTTCCATGCCTTCTATACAACATACAAGCATGTCTTGCCACTGTGGAACTTTGGTGCTAAGTGTTAAACACAACCATAATGCATACAGATAGTTAATATAATATTTAAACCGGTATAGTCAATCTAATATTTAAATTTAAACCAGTGTAGTCAAACCATTGTGTTATTTTTATCACTAAGTGTTGTTCTTGTCAAGGTTTTCAGTTAATACCAATATAGTGGAACTATGGTGTTGTTGTTTTTCTTGTATATATAGTTTATCTTTACACAAAGTTTTCATACACAAAGTTTTTCCTGTTTTACAGATTTTATATATACCCTGTACCTTGAAACATAGAGATGTCAAACTTAAACACAGACATCATAAACAACGCTCTTACGAATGTGGTCGGTTTCACACTTGATGACATCGCTAAGATTGAACCGTTTAAGGTGATTCCCCTGTTGTAAGATAACTTGTTTCAATGCTAAGTCTCTTTGTGATGAAACTAGTTTTTCTATGAAGTTCTTTTTCCTAGATTAAATAAATTATAAGTATTTTACTCTGAGCATAGGCACCAAACCTGAAGTGGCATGTCAAGTAAACATTACAGCCTATAAGTTAAGATTTGTTTTACGGATATATCTGTTAAAAATGCATGTTAAAATAAATGGTAACACCCTATTAAAACATTTGTGAAATTTGTTGTGCCCACTGCACCACTGCATACCCTAAATTGTCGCCTTCACTGAATATTGTTAAACCACTACTTTGCGCTGTTTAATTAGGGATAAAACTGCATCCTTGCATCCCCTGAATTGGCGCCTTTTTAACACCATACATATAACAGGATACTTACAGCACTGTATGGTTCGGTATCTTTATTGCTTTCATTGGAATGTTTGGCGTGTTGTTCGCGATTGCTTTCCTTTATTCGTTCTGCGACTGTGTGTGTTCATGCTGCAGGAGGTCGGAACCCAAACCTCATAAACGAAGAAACAATAAAGTCAAGAACGGGTCAGATAACATTGGGATGGGAGAAATACATTAGGACAACCTAAGGATCAAATCTAAAGTTTTAACAAATTATTAGGATAACAAAGTTTTTTATTGACGTTTTTTTTTGAATTAATGTTTTTATACCCAAAGAGCTAAAAAGACTGTTATACATTATGCCTGGTAGCGGAAACCACACAATATAAGAAAAATCATTTACTTGAGTTGTGAACAATTTATATTAATTAGTGCATTAAACATAACCGCTGTAATGTTTCATATATCTACACATTCCAATCTATGTATATTGCTTTGCTTTTAGATGTCTTCATTTTAACTTTTATCATTGCAATCTTATTGTTTTAGAATCACAAGTTTCTTTGTTTAAAACAATTGCACTGTTTGTTCCATTATTACAATGTATATTTGTATTATGACATCACACTGCTCTCACATACATCACAGAATATGTAATTAACATATTATGACGTGATAAAAAAATTTCTTTCTTCACTGCAGAAAAATTAAACTTAATTTTTAGAAATAAAAAGCATTTTTAGAAATAAGAAGAATATTGTTAACAAGTATTGACAAAAACAGTTAGTCTACATTGCAGACTACGTAAACAGTGCAATTTTTTAAATCTCTAATTACATTTTAAAATTGTATCTTCACATACTGCCGGAAAATATAACTGCAATGTTAGATTAAGAATCAAACATTAAAACTGAAATCGACGCCAAGTAGAAACAACTAGTCTAAAGTAAAAACACAGCATCACCATAAAGACTATAAAGACATCTTGAAATCTCATGTTACTACTTTTTTAGCTTGGACAACAGCACTAAACTTAGGTGATTAAATACATGGTGTCAGGCAGGTGGTAAGAAAACAAGTAAAATAATTAAATTAGAAGCTGATTTTCACAGAACAGACATAAATTATCTATAAATTAGTTAGAAAATACTTTTTTGTAACTTAAACTACATGTATACATTATAGTAAATTATTAAACCATAAATATATATCTTTTATAAAGTGGAACCCTTTCTTTTTTGTATGCTTTAGTTATACAATCATGCATTGAAATTAAGAAAAATAATAATGCACAAAGTTACATACGTGGTAACTTGTAAGCAGGCACGAGTTGTATAAAACAGAACACCAGTGTTATAACAACTGTCGTTGCTTTTTCATGCGAGGATAAATAAGTTATATTCCCTCACTTAAATGCTGCTAAAGTATGTTTGACTGCAATGTGGTTATGCACGTGGAGGCTTGGGAGTCAACCTGGTGAAAATTAATTCTGTCCTTGGTGTCGTGATAACAAGTCACACAAGGCTTAAACCCTAGGTCCCTGACAAGGACCCCACCCACATAGAATAGAAATCCCTTATGTTGCAAGCCGTTGTTGCCGCAGTTTACGAACAATATCCTCGGCAGCTTTTGGCACGACCTCCAACTTTATAATAGACGGACTCACTTGTGTCTTGGGTTCCGTCCCTATCACTATGGTAACTACCACTTGGGGCAGTGTGGAGCATCTCAAATCACCAACAAGGCAACAGAATTGATCGTACGAGAAAATAACAGTTTTAACCCCTTTTTTCATTTCTACCAGTGTCTGTTTTTTGACTCCAGTTTCGAAGAAATAAATCCGGGTTTGACAATTCCTTGTTCCGTATAAAGTATTTCCCATCATATACAGTTGCAAGCCACCGTGGAAGTTTTCCAGCAATGCAGTTCTCCATTTGCTGTATTTATCCTGGATTGTTGAGGGGAAAATAAATTCATTAAAACTTAGTGTGTCGGCCTCAACTTTTGAAGTTGAAGCCACGGCTTTTGAGGTTGAAGCCACAGCTTTTGAGGTTGAAGCCACCGCCTTCGAAGTTGAAGCCACCGCTTTTAAAGTTGAAGCCACGGCTTTAGATGGTAAATCCACGGCTTGTCTATTGTAAAACACCATTAACTCTTTTTCCATTGAAAATGTCCTTTCTTGCACCATTGTTTTGTCATAATACAACCTTAAAGTGAAGATTGTGACATCACGTTCTGCAATTGCAATTTTAAATTAAATAATTGCAACAAACATTTAGGATCTACAACAAACACATTGTTTATCTCCTTAAATATTGTAACGAAGACCAGGATAATGAAAATAACGAAAAGAAGGGAATTAGGATCAATTAACAGGCGATAAAACAAGCATTGATAAACATGTTTATCCTCACATGGTGGGGAAACAACAGTAGTTACAACGTAGGTGCTCTGTTTCATACGCCTCATGCCCGCTACCAAGTTACCAAGTGTAAATTTAAAAACTCGAAAAATAATTAATTTCACACTAACCTGGTGTTTCAAATTTGTTCAACAAAGGCAGCAATTTTTTAGATGGTGATGTCATAGTAGGATTGTTACATGAAGAATCTGGATTATTACATAACAGTAAAGTACAATTAACAAGAAGTGTATTAATTATGACGTCACAAACCTTTTGTCTTTTGTTTCTTTTCTTTTTTGTTTTTTTTCCTGGATTTTGAAGTTTCAGAATTCTCTCTAAAAATTTCATTTGTGATTTTAAAATATTGGGTATACTTTAAGTGGAAACAACATTAACTGGCACCATTGTGGGTGTATGTATTCTAATTAAAACACTATGATTGCCCTGCCACACAGAGATAAATATGTTACATTAATTCACCTGTCACAGGATTGCTTAAGCTTGTATAAATGTAGTAACAGTTGTGGGTAATCCCCTGTCAGTTTCTTCAGGAAAACATCAGGGTTGATATTTGGTTTGCCTTCGTTAAAACCGCCTTCGTTGAAACCGATGCATTTCTTGACTTTCAAAGGAATGTTTGAATCCAAAACATGAGCATCCTGTTGTGATGCATTGTGGGTAATCTTACTAAAGCTATGTTGATGATGATTTCTAATTTAAATTAAATTTACACAACATTAGTTTCAAGGGTAAAAAAGATCTGTTAATCGCTTGTTTTGTGATCCTAGAGGACATCATCAGGCAGGGTATGTTTTTAACATTAGTTTTAATGGACACTGAGGTGCATGAAGCCAACATTGGCAAAAAAAAGTTTCTCCACCATTAAACAAGTGATACCAATAAATAGTCAAGCCATTGTACGCATACTATTAAACCTGCGATACCATTAGTTAAGTGATTTACCCACCATGTTCCTAACCAGCCTAACAAGGCCTCCAACATCACTACAATCAAGTGGTCCATGTTTTTTATCTTTATCCATGTATTCTCTCAAAGCAACTGGGACATTCATTGGGTCGATTTTAAACGCGACAAACTCCTTCCCATCACCAACCAAGGACTCACTGTATTCATTCAATCTTTTGTTAAACGCACTATTCTGACGAGCCTGAATGAAAGGTTTCATTTCCTGAAAAAAAACATTCTTTTTTAGATTTAGAGTATCCCAAATAGTTTGAATGTTTGATTTATGGTTATATTTTACAAGGGTGAGGTCCTACTGAGACAACTTTGGCTTAAATCCCAGGTCCCATGGCGTACCTCACTGTAGGACCTCACCCATATAGAATAGAATGTACATATACAATGTTGGGGTAATGGGCCAACTCTGGCCTAAATCCCAGGTTCCATGATGTGCCACACTGTAGGACCTCATTAGGGCTGTGAATTTTCCGTTAACCATTCAGTTTTAACCGGTTATCCGATACAAGTGTAATCCTAATAAAAGCGTCTTGTTTATTGCTTTTCTTTCGCGAATTTAAAGGCAACTTTACGATGTACGTATTCAAACCTGTTTTAAAGCACCTGCCGGCAAAATAATCCAATCGCTATTATGAAGTAAATTATCAACGTGTGAATTGCTTTTATGTCGTAATCAATTGCCAGGTCAAACAATTGCTTTTATGATGCAATAAATCCACGTGTGAACGCCTGCTTTTTCGTAATAAACACGCTGCTTGGCTGAGGAAAACATTTAAGTTGTGTATTACGCCAAAATAATGTTGCAAAACTAGTTATCTTGCGGTATTAACAATCAAGATTGCTGACATAATCGCCGTTGTAAGGCACGATCAAAGCAACAGCGTCCCTGCGCACTCTATCTTATCACGAAGCACCAATCAACGAACGCGAACACGTGCCTTTCGTGTAAATAAGACAGATATTGATATACGTTTATGCCCTATGACATCATAGTTCGGTTAACGACTTGAACTTTCCGTTAGCGGTTAACCAAATAGGTTCAGTTAACAGGTTAACTTTTCCACAGCCCTAGACCTCACTCCTATATACAGTTGAGCTGTTTTAATTTAAATTTGTAAAAACTCCAACCTTGTAGAAACCAATTTTTCTTTTTCCTTTCCAGAACAACGGATGATCGGAAACTTGTGCGATTGTCATCCTGTGTTCTTGGTCACTCATTGTCATTCCCTTTATGATGTCACAAGCCATTATTCTTTTCTCGCAAGTCAGGCCATTGAGAAGAGCTGAAAAGTAAAATTAAGTTAAAATAACAAGTAAAATAATATGACATCATAGGTAATGACATAATACAGAATGACATCATAGATTATGACATCATCACATACCTGTATCCTTCAGTCTAAGATGATCGAAACTTGGGGAACCCTCATTCATGAGAACACCGTTTGTGACGACATAATGAAAGAGAATTCCGAGAGAATAAACGTCGCTCGACTTACGCTAAAAAGGAGTTGTAACAATGTGAGTCTAGTGATAATTTAAACAAGGCAGTCATGGACAGAAGAATAAAAATATATATTAAAATAATTTTGATTAAAATATGTAGACTATACAAAGATGAATGAAATAAAACCTTTTTTTTTAAAGTGGAAAAATTAAAAATTATAATATAAAAACTTTAATTTTTTATTACAATTTTTCGGCTTGTATCTTTACACTCTGGTGCGATATACTGGGGGTGGCCGAAAGTGTTTGAAAACACCCCGGAATTCCCCTGTTCGATGACCCTGCTTAATCCGAAGTCACAAACTTTGACCTTTGACCCCTGCATTTGTTTAACAAGAAGAAAGTTGGTTGGTTTGATGTCCCGGTGGACTGAAATAAATAAATATTTGAATAAAAATTTTAAATAATGTTTATTTTATTGCGTCAACGTTTTGTTAAAATGTGTCCAATTTACATTTAAAAAAAATGTTTTTACAAATAAATTGAGCTTCTCGTAAATTAATGCTAATTTTGCAGTAATGTTTCGTCTGCCATTCAGTGAAACATCATACTCTGATAATAGCACAATAAAGATAAAAATAAAGCTACACCTACAGACTTTAAACCAAGAGTTTATTTATTAGGAGAATTAATTAAAATTCAGGATCCTAATATTTTATATTAAAATAAACTTTATGGGTTGTTTTGTGAACATCACAAACTATTGGTTTATGATATTTAGACACAAGATGACAAGAACATTGGGTTTTAATGTAAGGTAGTGGGAAAAATGCATAAGTTGTAACTGCAAGCGTTTACCATAATCTACACTATGACATCATAATACACCCACTTATGTCACATGTGTCATGCAGGAAGAGGATTCCATTCATTGCTTGTTTAATAATAATGAGTGTTGTGATGTCATCAAAATAATCACGAGGTAGTTTGCCTTCAATCATTTTCGAGTTTTCAATATACTGAAGATTGAGGAATAAAAGATGGTATTTTTAGTTTGCTACCAGGAATAATATAATATTGACTTTTTTGGCTTCAAGAAAACATTAATTAATTTTATGCAAGACTTCACCAAGGATTTAAAACCATCCAATTGGATTTGGTATATATTTCAATACCCTCATGAAGTCTTGCATGATGCCAGGAAAAAACGATAAAATAAAATTAGATTATTTTAATAGAATATTCACCAAAAAAAAGTGTAAAAACATATCAATGTTAGAAGATAGGAATTTTCCAAATACCCAAGTTTTATTCTCCTGTAAGTATGACATACTCATCTGTGATGTCATAATACCTGTTCGATTGTTGCATCACAAAGTTCCATCACCAACATTTTGTAAACTTCCTGTGAAGTAACAAACAAGTAAAATCAACTATCATAGGCGCCCAGTTTTGAAATATAGTGGGAGGCGAGGCCTATTATGACAGAACAGAATCGTGACATCATAACACTTCGGCGCTTTATTTTTTAAACAGCGTTTGTCGTTATTATACGCTGGCTCAACGCTGGGCGTCAGTGTTACGCGTTGATCCCTTTCTCGTGTGTATTTGCAAGATTGGCCGATATATAAATCGCTTGTTCAAGGGAACGTGCTTTCTACTTGACCTTTACGTGCGTTGTAGTTTAACGTCCACGTGCTTTAGTTTTGCGTCGTCTTACAAAGGCAAAGCAACACATTCAATGTTAGCTACTTAGAAAATGAAGAACAACCAACGGGCTAAACAGACGATGTTATCCTATTCTAAAGTTTCAAACAATGTAGGCGGAAATAAACAACCTAAATATGTTCCAGAAGTAACACTGCTGTATATTTACAATGTTTTCCTCAGCCAAGCGGCATAATTATTACGAATTAGTAGGGATTCACACGTGGATTCATTGTGGTCAACGCATGCCTAAATTTCCGCTCTGCTATTGTTACGTTGTTAATTTTAATCTTTTTTAACCGCCATGGTATATTTTTATGGGAACAATACGAATAAATTTAGTAAAATTACATATTTTTTTGTTAATTCGTCTACGGAGGCCGCCTCAGCGCTATTATTTCCTACGTAGGCGAGGCCTCTGCGCCTTTGCGTACTCGGCGCCTATGTAAACTATGGTTGTTTAAACTAATTTTTAAAAAACTAGTTCTATCGTATGGTGGGTTTTATAAAGGACAACTAAGTATTAGTTCAACAGCCATGCTTTTTAAACTTTATTTTACTTATTGAATGTATTGAATGAAACCATTACAAGTTTCAATAATTATATTGCTACTTATTTTTTCTTTACTGTTTTAATTGTCGCATTTTATGAAATACAAAACATGTATCTTATTTACCTTGTCTTAAATAATCAATAGGGTAAAAATCGATTTTCTGTTAATGTTTGATTATGATAATGATAATGCCTATTGTCTATAAAATAAATGTTATATTTTCACCACACTCAAAACATCAAAGGGTCAAAATCTAAAACAACACGAACACCTGTTTTAGTGCAGGAATAATCTGCTGAAACTTTTTCATACAAACATAATAAATGATACTACCCACCTCCCCCTCAATGTGGTTCATCCAATCAATGTAATTGATAACATTCTCGTGATCCGATGCCATCTGCATGTTCTTGATCTCATATTCAAGTTTGTGCGATTGTTCCGAAACTTTCTTCACCGCGAAGCGTTTCCCTGAGCGAGACTTGCATCTGAGATAGAAATAACATTATATATGGTGTATGGTTGATTTAATGGTTCAGCGCTGTCATAGAAAAAATACGGGTTCTAACTTTAAGCTCAATGTTGCTATCATTGTGGGCTTATGTATACTCAGACCAGTTGATTAATGAATGAATGAATGAATGAATGAAACTTGCTTTATGCTCGCGGGTAGAAACAATAGTAATAACACGGGTGTTCTGTTTCACACACCTAGTGCCCGCTTAGGAGCTACTACGTACGTAACTTTGTGTGTCATTGTGTTCTGTATCGCTGACAATTTAAACAATCCATTAGTAACCACTGGATTATACAATGTAGGTTAGCATATTACAGACACAGCATCATAGTATTCATATAAACACAAAAAGAGAAAGATTATTCAAGATATTTTCCAACTTACTCATGAACACTGCCATATGAGCCCACGTCAATCAAACCAATGATGTCATAGGTAGAGGAAAAATCTGAAAGAGAAACAATTGTTACAAACAATTACGTTAGGGGGCTAGGGGCCAACTCTAGGCTTTTCTGTATGGGTTTTCCTACTTATCTAAATTGTTATCTATATCAATAAAATGATAAATATAAATAAAACAAATACCCCCAAAACAGCCACAAAACTAAAAATAGAATAGGAACCAGAAACCTACTGTTCTCCGCCATGACGATTTCCTAATGTTACGTCACAAACATTTTGATAAAACAATTGATGCGACTTCCACCTTAGGGAAAACCCCTCAACAAAAACTCGTGTTTTTACCTGTTGTAAATATTTCAACATGGGCTTGTAATATGTATAAAGTTACATAATGTGTGCTTGATAAACATTGTTACACAAGGTTTATTGCATTTATGGAAAATGACGCAAAGTTTTATTGGCACTTAATTACACAAACTGTTATAATAGATTGGGGTAAGATGGGACAAGTTTGGGTTTTTATCGTTCCACTTGTACACAAACTGTTATAATAGATTGGGGTAAAATGGGACAAGTTTGGGTTTTTATCGTTCCACTTGGTAGTAAACAAAGAATATTTACAGAATTAAATAACCGTATTCTTACGACTCCGAAAGAGCCTTGTTAGTTGTTAAAAACACGGTCAGGCTATAAGAGATATAAGCTATACCGGTATCCATCTTACCCGCACTTCCCACGGTACTATATAGTAGGGTGGGAGAAGATGGGACACGTTTTCATTCTATTTTCCCGTCACATTTGGTAGTAAACAAATAACATTTAAAGAAATATTAAACCGTATCATCACGACTCCCATAGACCGTTGTTAATTGTTTAAAACACGATCAGGATATTTGGACATTATGTGTTAAAAGTTGTCCAATCTTCCCCCACTCTACTATACTATGGAATTACCTTTATTTTATTTATACAACGTCTTAGTACTTTGTGGCAATTTATATTTGAAGAGCGCTTATGACAAAACGATTACAAATAATAATAACGCATTTTCTTTGTTAATATTCCTTCTGCAAAATAGAAACAGAATTAAAATATCTTCATAGTTTATGTGGCTGGCGTTGGTGGAAAGCCACTACGGCACGACAAGCCCCCAGCCAATGGTAGTGGGTTTCTACTTCTTTAGGTGAGAAACCCTTGTCGGATATATCCGCAAGGAAAAGAAACCAAGAAAAATAACAAAGTTAGTACGGTGCTTCAATGAATATAAGCCTACATAACACACGAAAACATACGACACGACACACATTCCATGGTCATTGAAACACCTACGATGGAAAGATACAAAAATCAAACGGGAGAAACTCTGCAGTGCGCACGACACCAAGCGGTCACTTTCAAGGAGTCAAAACCAACAACGGCCCTGCATCGCCCGGCCGCTTATTGAGAAAACATCTTGGTACCGCGATACTATCGTCGTATCTCCACACAATATAATATCGTCCGGATGTTACGCACCGCATCGACCGTTACGACATACTGTGGCTGTTACGAACCGCTAAAAGCGGCGACGTCCACGTAACAAACCCGCAGCTGTAACGTAACTAAGCCGACCGTGACGTAACCGCACCGAACGCAGGGTCATGACGTTGCTGACCCACCGCATCGACGTAAAGTGTAATTGTGACGTGGCCATCGTCTCAATTACGCCATACGCGATGTTGTGTAAAAATAAAAAAGATGTTAACTTTAACGGTGGAGATTTATATTAAAGTTAAAGTTTAAATTTGTTTAAAAATTAAGGGAATGAAGAGTCGAGTATATATTATACTGCGCGTTGATATTACTCGAGTATATGTGTACCAGCAATTAAAGACAAGAGTTCTCGCAAAGCAAACCAAGACAATACAAAACCGCTGGAAGATTCAAGTCCTGACAGATAAAACACTACAGTTGGTAACTCAGTAAGATTGTTGCAACAATTCCTTTGTATTTATTTCAAATACATGTAAACAAATGCACTTTAAGAGTGCATTAAAAGCCGGCAACACTATGTCCAGCAGTTAAAACTAGCTGGAAACACTGTAAGAGTGCATCAGCTAACACACACACACAAACACACTCCTACTCAAACACTATACCACATAATCACCTTAAACCGACATCCTTTATCGGCATATTCATCTTTGTTCTTCGTCTGTAAAGTAAAAATTATACTGATTCATATGATCTTCGTGTGGTTGGGCAACCGCCATGACACGGGTTATCTAGATTCGGTGGCAACATAATCACAAAATACCAAAACTACGACTACCTTTTAGGATTAACTTATAGTACGCACGTTACGTCACAATCACTTTCTTTTTAAGAAGTTTCGGAATCGTTTGTGACGTCACATACTCGTGTTCTATCAAATAAAATATTTTTTATTATGACGTAACGAACAACTTACAAAGCAGATTCTTCTGTTACGTCATCACTTCTGTAACATCACATCTCACGTCACCTAAAAACAATTGGTGTATACGTAACAATGCATATTGTGGCATATTTAACATTCTTACTCACGTATTCTTTGATCTTCTTTCTTCGCGTGTACACCTGTAAATAAACCTTTACACACTTAAACCTACAAACACCTCAAACCGGCATCCTTATATTGGCGTCTTCGTCTTTGTTCTTCGTCTGTAAAATGAACGTTATTTTAATTAATACGATTTTCGTGTGGTTGGGCAACAGCTATGACAGGGGGTATCTAGACCAACTTAATCACTTCAATCGCTCGTTACTTTACTCGAGACACGTAAACTACGATTATTGGTTAATTTTATTTTAAGCTTAAATTACCTTGCGCTTTTTTTCTCTCTTCGTCTTGTCTCGTCTGTAACAATCGGAATTAGGACGTATTAATTAATAACATCTGGTTACGTCATAATTACCTTCTATGCGATCGAGTTGTAGAAGCAATGGTGTGATTTTCTGTGACGTCACATACCCAGGTTCTGTAGAATAAATAAGCATGAAACAACTTGTATGATGACGTAATAATCGACTTACGAAGCAGGTTCTTCTATTATGCCATCAGTGCTTCGTGACGTCACACGTAATCTAAAGTAAATGGCGTGCGTAACAATGCATATTGTGAGTAATAATACATTCTTACTCACCTATTTTTTTGATCTTCTTTCTTCCGCAGATACCGCCGCAAATAAAATTCGAATCGCGTCGCCGCAAAGCGCGTATGGGGCCCCATGAAAAAAAATCGCGAATCGCAAGCGTCGAAGAACCGTATGGCGTCGCAAATTACGTTTTAGGATATTATAATAGTAGTAACAATAATCATAATAAGTTAAGGTAACAGCATGGAAGTTCAGTTAGTAACAGAATATTAATGCCACTAATAAACCTTCCCTCAAAGTCTTGATCCAGAAACACATGGCTGCTACTAAACTTGTAAGCTGCTGGTGAGAAACTAACTTCATCTAAACTGTAACGTGGTGTAAATACCACGGGTTGTAAGGACGGCGTTTTATGCGAGAAGCAATCAACGAAAAGCGGGAAGAGGTAATTATTGCTGATAAAGAAATTACGCAGAATTCTTTCCGCTAGGTGGTGTAAATGTGCAATAACATAGAAACCCGATATAATATCTGGAAATAGCTTCGGTGTTAAAATACGTTACTACACCTCATGGTGACTTTTTATAACATGTTTATATTTGCACTTTAACATTGAGGTTTACTTATCCGCAGACAGATTGTTATCTATCAGGAAAATTGGATAAAGTATTAACATTCATGATATTCGCAACCGTTTTCGAAGAGAAACATGCTTTATTATAAGTTAGTGTCTTGCCTAAGGCCGCACCCACCAACCACAATACCAGCCACATGTGTCGCACTCAGCATGCTCCATTTATCCAACTGCGCTAACTTCTCGGTAATTGTTCATCAGCACGTATACAACATAGAAGACTCCTTTCGTACCATTATGAGCGCAAGGAACCCACAGATATACGAATCTGGTCAATACGTATGACGTGTATAGTATGTTGGGGTGAGATGGTCAATGTTTGTTTTATTCTCATTTATCGTCCCATTAGAAAGAATCTGCTAACGATATTCATCTTACCCCACACATACTTATACGTGCATGCTTGTTTTCGAAAATCAACAGCAACAAGTTTAATTATAATAAATTTATTAAACGAAGATTCATCACATTTTAATATAGTACAACCTTAACGCAAAAATACACCGGGTCGTTCAAACCAACCAATCATTCGTGGCCATGCCTCACGTGATTGCACGGATCACCGCATATATGTTGGCTAAGCTCTTGGGCGAATATTGGGGTCAAACCATCGAACCCGTTATCAGCGAGTATCACGTGGTCTATATCACCAGCTATCTCCAACAAATGGGCGGTGTCGAGACGGCCGCTAGGTGGCATGATACCGACAGTGTAAAGCTGAAAAAAATAAGTTTCTCAATTAAAAAAAATATGTTTTTGGACTTATTAATTAATCCAAAAAAAAGAAAAAAAACTCACGTAGCGGGGCCTCATGAGTCGTTATAACAGTGGTGTTCTGTTTCATAACCCCCATGTTCGCTTACGAGTTACCACGTATATAAAACTTATTTATATTTGCATGGTGGGCAACGATAGTCGTTATAACACGGGTGTTCTGTTTCATACCCCTCAAAACGATAACGAAAATCATTTTATTTAAACAGAAAAGAGAAAAGGGTCAACAGGAAAACAGGTAACGAAATACGCTATGGATAAAAAGTGTAGAAAAGATTGTCAATTTAAAAGCGTGGCTGTTGCACACAAGAAACTTGATAAATTCTATGAAATCATATATACCGTAACTCCATCATCTCGAAGAGCATTAGCAGGGGTTATGACGTCGTCTTGGGAAACCCCATCAGTGAGAAGCAAAACTACGTCGGGAGCGTAATCACGATTTCCCTCAGCAGATAAAATCACGTCTCTGGCGTATTTTAAAGCTTGGCCGGTCCTGGTGCCTGGAACGTTATGAATGAATTAATTTTAAGTCCTATATAGAGTAGACCCGTTTATGACGTCTATAAACATACGAATACTAAACAGAAAGAGACCTTATTTGTGGAATAAGTACATTTTTGGTACACTAAATATCTGTATTTCTTGTAAAATATGTTGCTTTAAGGTGACTGTATACAGTATCCATGCGAATTCGCTTGCGAAGTCGTATGCAAACCCATTACCGAGTTCCGCATGCGGCAGCGAAATTCGGACAAAACAGACAAAACGGACGAATTCCGGATACTGTGTACAGCCACCTTTACACTTGCTTTTATGCTGTGGGGATAACTCTTCGCATGAACAACAAATGTCACTGTCATCAACAAACATTTAAACTTTGCATAGCAACAAATTTTTTTATCTCATTAAGTTAAAGAAGGAAGTTACCAGAGAAAAACGAGAGTCGTTAAAACCAAGTTTCATATTCAAACCAACCTTCTCCGTCATAAGGAATAGCATTGACCCTTGCTTCAACGTTAGATTTGAACGAGTTTATAAGCGGAATACTGGAAGTTTCGTCAACCAATTTATTGTAACGGAAAATCGAAAATGACATTGAATCCTCCCCGTCCTCAAACAACCTGGAAATAGTGTTTCTATGAATTAATACGTAACAAACATTTTGTTGCGCAATATTATAAATGCATTATTCATTATTCTACAATTTTCTGGGAAGAACAATTTAGAGTTTTTAAAAAGTTTTTGAAATTATTTAAAAATTATTTACAATATTCTTGTAAACTTAAAAATAACTTAGGAATAAAAAAGCATAAACCGAATTAGGTTTTTTTTTTTGTATGGCTGATAAACTAAACAACTCATTAGTGATCACTGGGTTAAAGCGATCGCCATAAAGTGTCTTCTGTCTTGCCCAAGGACACATATACGCCCATAACGGTAGCAGCATTAAACACAACTGTATGCAGGCGCGCTCAGCGTGACGCCGGGCAATATTTTACTATTTTGTAAATTATTTATTAATGGATTCTAAAGAGTCGAATAATTTATCGAATTTGTAGTTTAAAATGAATGTAACTTGTTTATTCTCGCATGGCGGGGAAACGACAGCAGTCGTTATAACACGGATGTTCTGTTTCATACACCTCGTGCCAGCTTACGAGTATATATAACATTAGTATAACCTCTTAGTTCAGATCATGATAATGATATTTAGATGCATCGTAGATAAGGAAAGTAATTGAAAATGACAAGCAGTGTAAGCCGCATCGTAGGAAAATGTTATAGGAAAATACCTTAGTAATCTGGGTCTGAGGTTAAGTTTTAACAATCCGAATCTTTTATTGCTGTTCATTCTTAGAGTGTAAGAATAAAGCAAACAGCAGATTCTTATAAGTGGTTACATCAGAATATAAATGGCCATTAAATAGCCATTAACTTACGCGCACAACACGGTTTCGGTTTGCTCCATGACGTATTATTTTGACACGTGTTCGATGTGACGTCAGCAGGGGATATGAAATAAGTGTCAGCGGTACACCTGAATGTACATTGAGAGTTGGCGAAGTTTGAATCTTCGCAGGTTATTTCTCCGTGCGGTAAAACCCCTTGGTCGGAACAAGCAACACCTGTATGAAATAAATTTCAAGAAAAACATGTTAGTATTTATAGCAGCATCGGGCATTGACAAACGATATACAATTTAGCTTGGCAAACTGGATTACATTGCATACAAATCTAGTTTATTTAAGCATATCCACAAGCTTACGTTCGCACACAGGTGCCATGTTATCCCACGCCGGTCTTGGACTCACGTTCATACATGTCGTACGCAGAGGTCCATTCCTTGAATAAAACTCGTCACACCCGAATTCACAAACCGAACCAATGTTGTTGACATCACTACACACTCGGAATCCGTTCTCTGGCACCGTTGGTGGTTCGGTGCAGGTTATAACTGGAAAAAGGAAATGGATAAAAATACGCATTTTGGGGTCCGTTGCATATAGATGAGCTAGCCCGCTTCTAATCCACAGTTTATGAGTTCGAAGCTTTACGCCGCTACCGACACGGGAGAACAAGTAAGTTTAATATATTTATAAATTTTGTCTTTAAATTTACGTCTGCATGTTGGCGGTAAAGAGCTCCAAACACCGTTGACGTCAGCATCAAGAATGTCACGGCACGTGATAGATTGGGAACCAATCATCTCGTATCCTGCTTCACATGTAAACCTGCATTGAAGTTAAACAATTTAGTCCACATGCTGTAGTAATGTAAACCACATCTTATCATGAATCCAGATGTTTTCCATACAACAATGAAGAATATATATAGTAGGGTGGGGGAAGATGGGACACCTTTAGCACATGATATTCAAATATCCTGATCGTGTTTTAAACAATTAACAACGGTTTATACGGGAGTCGTGAGGATATGGTTTTATAATTCCATGATTTTCTTTGTTTACTACTAAATGCGACGAAACCGAAACACAAGTTTTTCCACCATTTTCGCCCAATGAAGTTTCGTACTGTAAACAGAACCCGTTAGTTTTTGCCGAACCTTCTCTATAAGCGATGCAATTAAATGCACATTTCCCACACACAACGTAAATGAATGAATGTAAGTTACTTTATCCTCGCGTAATGGGAAAACGACAGTCGTTATAACATGGGTGTTAATACACCTCGCGCTAGCTTACGAGTTACCATGTATGTTACTTTGTGGGTGATGTATTTAAACGTATTTTAAGATATTGCAAAAATATGACCATACTTATAATGCAAACCAATTAGCTTACTTACCGACAAACACTCCCAACATGATTTCCATTGGAACAATCATCGATTCGTTTGTTTCCAGCAGATAATCGTGGGCAAGTTATGGGGCCACATGACGGCGTAGGAGAGCTCCATGTTCCGTCTTGTCCTGAAATAAGTTCCCACGTTTGTCATTTATGAAGAAGCAAATTACATATAACGACAAAAACGACAGTCGTTAAAACACGATTGAGGTTAAAAACATATTTACATTTAATTGATCGAACGAAGCGTGGTCACCAACGTACCTACACTGAACTCTTTCAGACTTGTAAGGCTACAGTCCTACAATCATGTAAATATTCTTGTTTCCTCCCAATTGGGGCAATAAAAGAGAACGAAAACATGTTCCATAGCTTACCCCACCCCATACTATAAATATATTTGAATAACCATTAAAGCTTATTCTCACCGCACTCTGAAGTTTTGGATCCTGACATCACGTGACCGGCGTCACAGGTGAATGAACACGAGCTGCCAATTTTGTTTCCGTCTGAACACGTGACCTTGCCGTTTCTGGGGTTGGTACGAGGGGGAAGGCATACGTTTGCTGTAAGGCATGAAATATTATTTAAATTCGACAAAATATCGTAATAACTTCTTGTTGAACGGAAATAGAAGCAAAAAAACTTTATTTAAATATTGTTATTTCATTGCTTATTTCGCAGCGACACTTGAATTTTAAACGAAATATATTCCCTAGTAAATTATTCGTCACATTTGATTTTTGTTAGTAACATACTTCGTAGCACTTATTTATCGAATAATTGCAATACAAAATTATATGAAGTATAAAAAAGAAAATTTATCCATTATTGTCAAGCACCCGAGATAAGCCCTGCATACACCAGCTTAAAATATAAAGATATTAAGACAAGTTTCATTGACTTACCTACTCTATTAAAGCATGTGTTAGCACCTTGGTTACATAAGTCACCACTGCAACAACATCTACACACAGAGTTGACAGCTCGACTGTTGCATTGAGTCGGCCACCATGCAGGGCGGGGGTTCTGGTGAAAGATTATAGGGGAATGTAACTTATTTAACCTCGCATGGTGGAGCAACGACAGTCGTTATAACACAGGTGTTTTGTTTCATACACCTCGTTCCGGCTTACGAGTTACCACGTATGTAACTTATTTAACCTCGCGTGACAGGGCAACGACAGTCGTTATAACAGGGGTGTTCTGTTTCATACACCTCGTACGTTTGTGGGTCAACTATGTGTTTCTGTATGTGGCTAACAATTTAGACAACCCGTTAGTGACCACTGGTTTTCAGCAATCATCGTTAAATATCTTGCTTAAGCAACCATATCCCTACAAAACACGCTCAGGAAACATGGGACATCGTGTGCTAACGGTATCCATCTTACCCCACCACAATACACTTAACACAAACCAACCTGTCTTTCGTTGTTAGAACAAGCCAATGGTTGCTTGCAGTGTTTGAAGATCAATTTCTCGGGTCCTTGGTTCACCTTTCTTTCCTCTATAGCGCACATTTCCTGGAAAACAAACGGTCAACACTGAAAACATGCGTACCAAAAATTCTTCGAATTTGATTTTGAAGAACGGGTTAATTAAATCAACAAAGAGAATTATGAATGAATTTTATTTCGCCTCTAGTTTAAATTATTAACAAAGCGACAGTCGTTAAAACAGCTACGGGTAAAAACTATATACTTGAGAAAAGCACAAACGTAAAAGCGTGCGGCTGCTAAACCCAACACACAATACAATTATCACCACGAAACAAGATTTTATTTTAGGTCACAAAACTAAGATAAAACTGAGTTTACCTCGTTCTTATTACAAGTAACCACTCGTCCACGTTTGTCGCATTCCTCGTGGGATTTGGCGTTGTCACATGTTATACATTGAAGGGCTGGAACAAAAAAATATGAATTACATTTGTATCGTTCAACCCACATTATAAAGATGTGACGTTCAGGACTTGCGTCTTGCTTATGCTATATTAGGGTGGGGGAAGATGGGAGACATTTAGCACATAATGACCAGATAGCTTGATCGTTTCTTAAACAATTAACAACGGTCTTCTACAATTAACAATTCGGTCTTGTTTGGGAGGATAAAAGGGAATCAAAAGGTGTCCCATCTTCCCCACTTTACTATGTATACAATAATAACAAATTGTGTTGGGGTAACAAGCTAACTCATCGACTAAATTTCAGATCCCTTGGCGTGCTTTGCTGTAGGGTCTCATTCATGTAAAATAAAATGAGCATAACTATATAATGTTAGGGAAACAATTCCACTGTGGGATAAATATCAGGTCCCGTGTCTCGCTGTAGGACCTCACTTATATAGAAAAGAAATACAGAAACACCAAAACCAATATCACTCCTCACCTTTCCCAACAGCAACAACTGCGTATAACACCAATAAGATGCGACCTATGCATTTAATATTCGGGTCCATTTCGTATAAGAACTATAACAGAACCTGTGGGCTAACTTTGCTACTGTATACCAAAGGAACATATACTTTGTAATCATAGATTCTATTTGTCCCGGTATAGAGTTGACCCTTATATACCGTTTGTTCTTTTTTCCTAAAATTTTAGAATTATTTTGTTGTTTTCTTTTATTTTACAACGTTGGCTGTTATTGCGATGAGCTATTACGTATTATGATGACGTATCGGGCTGTATATGGAGCGCTACAACACAACGTCGTGCCCAGGAGGTTGTTTCACGTAAATAACACGTATACCCACTAACATTGCACCTGGTTATAAACACCTTCTATATTTTCGTAAATAAAAAATAAACAAAAGAGTTCACGAGTTTGAACGATCAGTTTCGACTTTGAAACAACGAAAGTTTGGTCGCAATAATGGGACGGGTTATATAACGACAATATATGCATGACTGAATGATCGTAATTTATTTATCGTTGCATGGTGGGCAAGGAGAGTCGTTATAACACAGGTATTCTGTTTCTTACACCTCGCTTACAAGTTGCCATGTATTTAACTTCGTAGGTGTTTGTTTTTTGTTGTTATTTATTTAGGGCTTAAATGTCTAAGGGGACAAAACATTTATCTTATTATATAGTAGGGTGGGAAAAGGGGGGCACCGTTTCGTTGCGTTTTGTCGTCCCATTTGGTAGCAAACAAAGAATATTCAAAGAATTATAAAACCGTATGCTCACAACTCCTTTAGACCGTTGTTAATCGTTCAAACACAATCAGGATATTTGGATATCATGTGCTAAATGTGTCCTATCTTTGCCCAGCACAGTACTATACCACTGTTGCGTATAAAAACACATCGTAAGCGCGAGCATGTGAATTGCCAAATAAGCCACGTATTTCAATACCTTTTTTGATCGTTGTGATGGTTTGTTATTGCCAACGAATAATCAAAGACACAACGAAACACCTGTTGCATTCGTGGCGAAATATATCAACGCTTCGTACTTTGACAAGTGTTTGTGACGTCGGGCAATAAAAGGATTTGAAACTTTCAAATTTTAATCTCGCGTATCCTGTAGTTGTATACGGGCTATTATTACGTAATAATTGGACAATCAACCATGTCGCGCGTACAACAAACACTCTTTGTTATAAAATAAATATTTACAAAATCTCTTAAAATGCAGCAATCTATGGTTGTCGTTCATTCATGCAAGCCAGCTAACCTGTAGTAATGGTTTCTACCTATATCTCATATATTGGTATAAATCTTCTTTGTATTATAAGCGGTGTAATAGCAGAGAAAAAGGTACAGCTCATTAATGCGGAGTTATCAGCCGGCGAGAATTTTGATGCGATAGAATTAAGTCACGATGACGTAATGATGATGTCACGAGATAGCAACGAGGGATTTGGGTTTGACTTTTGCCCACCGAAATGTCAATGCTATAACGGTGGATTAATCAACTGTAGCAGGTATATGAGGACTCGTGTTGATAATTATATTGCATTATAGATTCTTAATCTTGTTGGAACCCCGAATAAACGTAAAAATGTATGTAACTTATTTATCCCCATGTGGCAGGACAAGGACAACTTATTTACCCTCGCATGGCGGGCAAAAACAGTCGTTACAAAACGGGTTTTATGTTTCATACACCTCGTGTCTGCTTACACGAGCTAGTTTGCCTAAAACTTTCATGCTACAGATGCTAACATAAAACAATCCACTCACAAGCCAAGTAAATACCCCATACACACCAGGTTAGCTTTAATTTCCGTCCCGAAGCTTCCACAGTCAGCCGTCTCCATCGATCTCTCGTTAAACGACATCCAGCACATCAGCGATGGAAGTTTCAAAGATCTACCATCACTGACCACTGTTGATCTGAGTGGGAACAAACTTAATGCAGCAAGTTTCACGAACATGGTGATGCGTTACAACAACTAATTATTTACTAGGGTGGAGATGATATGACACCTTTAGCACATAATATCCAAATATCCTGACCGTGTTTTTAACAATTAACAACGGTCTATTGGGGTTGTGATAATGTAGTTTTATAATTCTTTGAGTGTTCTTTGTTTACTACTAAATGCGACGAGAAAATAGATTTGAAACTTGTCCCACCTTTTCCCAAACTACTATACAATTACAGAGTATTATTTCATAGGAACTAAATGTACAGTCAAACCATAGTATGTACTCACTTCAGTATGGTCAAACACAACGTTACAGATTTTGTTACAAATATGGAAATATATTATCTGCCTATGTACTTATCGTATCGTCAAACGGTAACCCATCCATTAAAGCGGTCGCATCTACACCAACAGGTATGGGTTCGAGGCTCGCCGCTGCTACCATTGTGTGCGTATGTGCCTTTGGGCACATCACTTACTGGAAACCGTTCCAACCCAGTGGTTACTAATAGGTTGTCCAAATTGTCGGCAATAAGTGAAATAAACAGATATAGTATCTTTACATACAGCATGGTTTATTTTCATTCCTCAGTCTTTCGCTGGAAGTTTAAGCTTACAAACCTTGTACCTTGGTTACAACAACTTCCATTTCGTACCTCAATATTTACCAAAGCAGATTCTCGAGTTGGCGCTTTACAATAATAAGGTATGAGGGTTGTAGTGAAACCAGAGATTACCGAGTTCAAAGCTCGACGCTGCTACTATTTCTGGACTATGTGTCCAAATAGTCAAGTTACACATAACTCATAAGCGGACATGAGGTGTATGAAACAGAACACCCGCGTTATAACGACTGTTGTTGGCCCGCCACGCGAACATAAGTTACATACATACGTGGTAACTTGTAAGCGGGCACGAGGTGTATGAAACAGAACACCAGTGTTATAACGACTGCCGTTATCCCGCCATGCGAGGATAAACAAGTTTCATTCATTCAACAATACGCTACACACAACAAGGTTACAACAATCAAACCAAACTTTTTCCTTCCAGATTGCAAACATGTCTCTCACCTCACTAACAAACTACCCGTCAATCAAATACCTTCGACTCGACAACAACATGATAACAGACGTACCTGGTCTATTATCCCAATCAACTCCTAACTTGACGCAACTTGATCTTTCGTTCAATCAAATCACAGACGCGGGAATTAAAGTTAACAGTTTTAAAGGTTAATGTACCATAGTCTAAACTACAAATACTTATTGCTTAGTTATATAAAAGTCCAACCACCATATATTTTAACTATACAAGAAATATCAATCGGCTGCCATAAAGTCCATACCATGTTTAACTCTATATGACACCACAGGTCTAACGAAGCTTCGAACATTAAATTTTCGTTTCAACCAAATGACTAAAATACCTTCAAACCTTCCAACATCGTTGCTACATTTCGACATGGTTGGAAACCCCATTCAAGTTATTCAACCTTACGCTTTTCAACATCAAACTAAAGTAAGTGAGGACCGTCTTATTACCAGCGCTACTGAACTAGGCACGCCTTCAGCATATAAGTCTCACTATAAAGCGCTGAGGTTGGTCAATTTGTGCCTGGAAACAAAATCCGTGGCTGAAAGCAAGCTTGTACGGCGCTGTGCTTCTGTGGTTAGAGCGCTTGCGTTGTACCGAAGGGTATTTTGCTTAATGTTGCTGCTACCTATCTTTGCTAAATTAGGTTGTCTAAATTTTTATCGACACAAAAAAAATCACTCACAAAGTGACATACGTGATAACGCGTGAGCAGGCACGAGTTGTATAAAACAGAACACCTGTGTTATAACGCTTGTCCCGCCATGCAAGGTTAAAATATTACAAACTTATTTATAAATTTCGGCCCTTAGAAAAACATCTTAATTTTTCAGCTTGAAACGCTTGAGATTTGGCAAAGTGGTTTAAAAACAATATCCGACAACTCATTCTATGGATTGGGAGATCTTACAATATTGGACCTGATGGATTGCCATGTTGAAACTAAACTAACCAACAAAACCTTGGCCGGGTTGTCTTCTGTACAGACGGTTGATATTAGTTTAAGTAATATACCATCGATTGAAGTTGGTGCATTCAAAGGCCTTACCGCCTTAAAGGTAACATAACTGATGTAATATAACTGATGACGACAAGACGAAAATCTATACTATAAAAAGGAAATGTATACGTTACAAATTAAAAATATCCAAAATATACAGAGCGGAGCGCATCCACCCCGTTTATTACCAAACAAATCGCCTGTTACGTTTCGGTCGGGGGTGTTTTGTAGAAATACGTTGCCCCGAAGCGCAAAATTTAACTAGTTATATAAAAATGTGGCTGCGTATCAGTCTGCATTCCCAGAAACACGGATACAGGAGGGTTGCAGCGATGTTTTAACGAATGGCAGACAAAACGTTGAATGTAAATCTTTTCGTTAATTTTATCACCAGAACGTATATAAAAAATAAAATATCTGTGCCTTTATTTCAGCAACTCTGGCTCAATGACAACCCACTCAAGACTTTACCCGAAGGTGTATTTTCACACGCATTCATTCCTTCCATATCTATAATATACTTATGGGGGGACCAATGGGTGTGTGATTGCCATCTTAAATGGTTGAAGGTTATGCAAGAAAGCGGGTAAGTTTTGTTATGACGTATAGGATGTGTGACGTATAATGTGTGACGTATGAAACATGATGTATTTTGAAATCTTAACAGGAAACTGATTTTGCTTATAAAGTGTGTTTAGATTGTCTTTCCGAAATTGTGTTCAGATTGCCTAAAGTTCCAGTACTGTGTTTTTATTTAAAACGGCAAAATTTTCGAGTTATCGTTGTTCATATTTGCAGCGGTGACGTCACTGGTGCATCTCGCTTTTTAGTGACATTGAAAAACGGCGTAATACAATTTTTATTTCTGATAACTCAAAATGAAACTTATAATAAATAACGACTATTATATTTCTAGTGACGTCATTCAAGACCCTGGCCTCATGAAATGTAAAGAGCCGACGAAACTTAACGGGAAATCATGGAGTGGAATTTCTGCTGATGATTTTACGTGTTGAGAATTAAATGTACAATTTTAAAAATGACTGAGACTGTAATTTGTTTATTGTATAGTGTGGTTAGCGGCTTCCGGAGTTTTAACAGGGTTGTCTTGTTTTATACACCGTTTTTATATGGGTGCGTTCAATGTCAAATTTGGACCAGAGTTGGTCCATTACCCCAACTATTACCCTTTTTGCATGGTAAAAAGTTAATAACGATCTGCATTGACTCGTCATATGATAACTCGCTTACCGCGTTGTTTTGCATGGTCATTGGTTTATGCGCGTATCAACAGTGAGTTAGCCTATTTTAGCGTTATATTGTTAAATCTAGTTTTTAAAATAAGTTCTGATACTTTATGGTGCTATTACGAACTAAAAACTGTGAAAATAATATCCGAAAAAGATTAATCTCTTAAAAGTGAAACTGTACTTCCACCATACTTTTCTTTACTCGCATAATGCGAGTAACAACCAACCTTCTAAGCAGATAACACGCTTATGACGTTATGCGTGTTAACTTTGTTTTTTGCGAGTACTTACGCGCATAAAAGTGACTAGCAAAAAGGGTATATGTATATGGACATTCTATTCTATATGGCTGTCCTGTAGTGAAGTACGGCATGAGACATTGGTCATAGTTGGCCAAACACCCAGACTGCCTATATATCTATACGCATAGTTGAATGAATGCGCTGTACATGAGAGTTTTAATTGATGACGTAGAATCGCTGAGAACGCACAGCGGTCAATCGTTGTATGACGTCACAATCGCCACCCGTTGCTGAAAATCGTAAAGTTAAGTTTGGACAAAAGAATTTAACGACGATTTATCGATGTCGCGGTTTAAAACGCGAAGCTGACGATAAAATACTTTATTACGTCATACAAGCTAATACCAGAAGAATCAGTGAAACAGAATAACAATTGTTAATATTCTAGAATTGCAGCAAAACTAGGATTTCTAGATTTTAAGTTGTGACGTCATGCACCTATTGTTACGTAGAACAATGAGATATTTTACATCATAATAGTCGTGGAACGTAATGAGTTCATAGTATTGTAAGATTTGGTTGCGTTTCTGTTTATTTCAAGGGTCTAGTGAAGCGTCCTTTATTTTGTTGTTCGAAAAATTCAAGCTTCTATTCTATATGGGTGGGAAATGTAATGGAAATCAGGGCAGAGTTGGCTCATTACCCACAAATTTAAGGATAAAAATGAGTATTAAAATTGTATGTATTATGCGGATTGTTAAACCATTAAATATCAAACTTTCATTTTCTGCTAAATTGTCTCATTAAAAAAAATGAATAGGTTTTTGTACTTTTGAAATAAGAGACATACAACGTTGGTAGGGTAAACGTAAGTAATATGAGAACGCAGTGAGACGTATTTGTACCAATCAGTTGTAAAACATTGTGTTAACATTAAAATGGGTGACTGTATGATAAACGTTGTAACACAGAACTTCCCAACCCATTGTATGGTTATACCAAAAAGCATGAATTAATAACGACCCAATTTGTAAAAGTTTTTTGTAAACAACTTTTGTAAGCACAAAATAAAATGATTTAATCTTTATAATAACAGTCAAAAGGGTTGGTGAACCACTTTTGTAGGTGACCCAACCAAATCAAATGGGTATTTAATTTTCTAAAACTACATTTTACAAAACTTTTACAAAGCATAAAATAAAAAAGCTATTTTAGGACTGGGAGCCAGAGGTTGAGAAGTTCTGGGTTATATTTCCTAATGGGGTGATATTGTTAGAGGTATACACATTCACTGCTATTATAAACACATACTTGGTACTAGTAACATATTACTGTTAAGTGCATGCGATAATTTGCACGTAGGGGAGGCCGCAGAAATATGGGGGTTAACAAAGAATTGTTATGATGTCATAATAGGGTACAATGATGTCATAACAGGGTACTGTTACATAAAACATGACAGCCTAACTAAAAGTAATTGCCAAACTAACTGTTTTATCTTCAATGCCCCAGAATTGTGTTGTTTGTGTGTACGGAACTATACATGAAGTAAAAAAAGTAAAATTGGATATTCTATATGGGTGAGGTTCTACAGTAAACATGCCATGGGATCTTAGATTTGACCACAGTTGGTCCATTACCCCAACATTGTATATGCACATTCTACATGAGTGAGGTCCTATAGTGAGGCACGCCATGGGATCTTGGATTTGACCAGAGTAAACCAATTACCCTAACACTGAGGGTGTTAAAACCCATTATTGTCACAATATGTAAGCCAGAGTTAACACATTACCGCAGTAACGACTTTAACATTAGATTGGGATCGGGGAAATGATGTTTATACCTCGTGTCCCCTGGTATGCTGCTGTAGAACCTTAACCCAATATAAGATAGAAGAAGATGTTTAATTTGGACATGAGAATTATGATGATCAGGCATTTAAAGAGATGCAACAATAATAAGATACCTGCTTCAAGAAAAAAATAAATCTGAAAATGGTCGAGAAAAAAGAAATAAATAACTCGGTTAGAGCACAAACTAGCGTCACATTAAGCATTTATAAGGCACCATAGAAATAAAATAAACAAGAACATTTTAATGTAAGTTTGTGTTGCAATCGGGGTAAGACGGCCAACCCTTCTTATGTGCAAAGCAGAAGTAACCAGACTTGAAGAAGACAAAGTTTCAGCAAAAATTTGCATTTTTGATGTTTTTTAGAAACCAGGATCCCAATAAAGCTGTGATCGTATTATTAGCTGCATTATTATTAAAGTTGGTTCATCACCACCAATGTACTTGAAGGGTAGACTCTGATGTATGCAGGTATAAACCATGGGTTCAGTTGAACAGTGGTAAATTATAGAAGCTGAAACCTCTTTTTCCCTTCACAGCGTAATACACAGCTATCACATGGTATACTGTGGATAAAAACATGGTTTTATATGGAGTGTATAATGATTAGAATTTAGGTAATTAAAACTGTGGGATAAAACAAGGTTTGGTTTATATGAAGTGTATGATAATAATAATTTCTGTAGTTAGGATGCAATCAACTGGCTGAATGCAATGACATATTGCCACTTTAACAGTGAGGCAAACATAAATCTTTTCAAATGACTTATTACATATGGTGTGTTGTGCGGGCCTAACAACTTCATAAAACTTTATGAAAAGTTTGAATTGGATTTTCAATCATGAAAGATTTCAACCATAGGAAAATATACCATTTATATCGGAGTTAATGCCCCAAATAAAAAGTGTTTATTGCTTAAAATACTAAATGCAGTTACTTTAATATTAGATATTAAAGTTTTCATGTGACTATGATGTCACAAAGTGCAGTGATGATGTCAGAGAATGCATTGTTTAATAACAAAGCACATTGTGTTGCTTCGTGGAATAGTGGCCTCGGACGAGATAATTTATAACGAGCTGTTAAGAGGAAACTGAAGCAGCTTCGCAACAGGAAATCAGTGGCGCAGTGCGTTCTAACAACGATGTGGGTGTTTGGTGGTTGTAATGGTGTGTTTGCTTGTGTGAGTTGTGAGGTTACTTGGTGGTAATACATAAATAGAAAGATATCTTACAGAAATTTGAATTGTAATATGAATTTGAATCGTGAATAATTTGTCTGCCAGCAACACCATATGTTTATACAGTATATAGGTTGTTTTGTATATGATGTATTAGCTAGATTGTTGATTATACACAGTTTGTTGGTTGTCTAGTTATATTAGCACCAGGTGGATGGCTATTAATATTATAATGATAATAATTAGCATGTTTTACGCCTGATGTTTGTTTAAAGGTTATTTATCTGTTTGTTTATACAGTTCTAAATTACTACCATGGCTAGCATAGTAAACCTGGAACTCAGATATTAAAATAACATTAAAAGATTAACCAGTATGTCAGTCACTGACCCTCTATTGAAAAGTTTGAAATATTTGATCGAGGAATTTTATTCGGTTGATGAAAAAGTAACCGATGAAAGTCCGTATTTGGAACAGTTTTGTATAACTGTGGAGAAGTGTTTTACCAAGGGAATGAAACCAGGTGAGGGTTTTATACAAGGGTGTATTGAACTGTGTGTCTGCACACTGATGCGAATGAATGTAACTTTTTTATTTATCCTTGTGTGACTGGCAAAAACAGTCGTCATAATTCTCGCTTGCAAGTTACCATGTATGTCAATTTGAGGGTGATTGTTTTCTGTATGGCTGACAATTTAGATAACCTATGAGTGTCCACTGGGTTGAAACAATTATTGTCTTGTTAAAAAGGACACATGCTTTTACAACGAGAACAGCCACGACCTTGAACAAGTTACCCCTTTAAAAAGTGGCAGGCGAGCTAACCACTGTTCCATGATGTGCACTTTAATAAAATCTGTGTATTTTTTGTGCAAAAGGATCAGTTTTCTCAAATAACATGTTGTTACACCAAAGTAATATATCCAGGAAATGATTAATTGCATGGTAGTGTGTTGTGTTGCTAATTTGGGATGAATAACAATTTTAATGCGAAAAACGTGAATCTTGCTATATATGTGGTCATAACATGACTATTTTGCAGAGTACTTAGTTATATTTATTCCAAGTGATACAATATGATTTATTATTTCCTGAAATGTTAGTAATTATTTATGTTTTTTGAAGGACTAATTTTTTATTTTCAGTTATATTTTTCTAAGTTGTCAACTATATTTCTGTTTTTAAAGTGTTCCCAATTATTCATTAATTTCAAAAGTATTGCAAAGTGTCGACTTATATTTTCCAGTGTTTCCAGATACATTTCCTGTTTTTAAAGTGTTGCGAATTATGTTAAGGACAATGGTTGATTCCGAAAGACAATGGGGATTCTTACAGAAGAAAAAGGTTGTGGCAGATTCTAGAATCCTTCGAAACCAACGGACCCGTCCCATATTCGATATCGACTGCTGTTAATGCTGCGTTGAGCAATAAAAGGTGACAGAATAATAATCTATATGAGTGAGGACGGTGTGACAAGCGTTGGGACCTGGGATTGAGACCACAGTTGGCCCATTACCCCAACATTGTATATGCAGGTTCTATTCTATATGGGTGAGTTTCTACAGTGAGGCATGTCATGAGACCTGGGATTTGACCAGAGTTAGCCCATTACCCCAACATTGTATATGTACAGTCTGTTGCATGGGTGAGGTCCTCAGTAAGGCATGCCATAGGGCCGGAGATTTTAGCCAACACTTAAAGTGCCACAAGCCATTTAGTGACCACTGTGTATTGTACAAATGTTCAAAGTACCAAAAGATACTTACTAAGCCATGGTGGTGATATAAACAATGCAATGACAATTAAGAAGTTGAAAGATCATTGTTCAATCATAACAAACGTTGTTTTCACAGAAGTTACAATAATAAACATTAACAATATGTCAAGTTGAAACAATAATAAACATACTGTAGATAAACCTCATGCTTACTATCCAGTTATAACATGGCACACATGGTGTATTCATACACCTAACGCTCACTGTCAAGTTATAACATGGGTGTCTTCTTATACCATGGCACTGGCACACATGGTGTATTCATACACCTAACGCTCACTGTCAAATACAGGTATAACATTAAGGTGTCAGTTTTTAATTTTTTTTTGTGACCTAATGTGTTTTACTATCTTAGTATTCAATGAGGTTCCCTATGTTTAACCTATTTTGATGAGTGTAACTGTATTTTAACAATGTTACCCCAGATTTTACCCTCCTGTTAGGTGTCTATACAAACAATAAGAGCTAAAGTATATTTCATTCACCACATTAATCAATGAGGTTCCCTATGTTTGACAACTATGAAGGTAACTGTATTTTAACAACGTCACCCCAGATTTTACCCTGCCGTTAGGTGTCCATACAAACAAGCAGATCCAAAGTATATTGCATTCACCACATTAATCAATGAGGTTCTCTATGTTTGACAACTATGAGTGTAATTACATTCTAACAATTTCTCACCACATTTTGTTAAGTTTTAAAAATCTAACACCAATAAATCGACCCCAACCACGCAGGGTACGGGGCAAGGAGGGCCGACTACGATATCTCATCCGACATTGCCTCGCACACAGCAGCTTACATGTGTTGGTGGAATTCCTTATGACAAGAAGGAAGGAACTGAGAGATATTTACATGGTGGGGGACAAGGAAAATATATTGACCATGCTCAATGTGTTCGGGGGAGGTAGCTCCATCATGATACATGAACAACTAAGTGAGCAGCTCAGGTAAGATTAAGGGATCGTGTATTGGAATATTTTTAATATGTTGATACCCAGTGTACCCCATTGTATATGTTTGAGGTATTCTGGCGATATGTCGGCAAATAAGACTAGATTTCCCCTATTGTTTATCGTATATATTGGACAATGACCAAGCTGTCAAGGGATGATCTTCCATCCATTCTATAAACTCCTTGTCCCCATACCTTCCATAAAGGGACAAGCTTTTTGCACCAAGCTGTTTAACACATAGATATGTTAGACAAAGATGTAATACACAGCAATTAACAATGCTGCAATCAGTCTATTGCCCCAGTTGAAACCACTCGGCAAATTCAAGACTCAGTGCACCACTAATACTAATGCTATGAATGTAACTTGCTTCATCCACGCATGGCCAGGAAATGGCAGTTGTTATAATTCTAACACCCCGATTTACAGGTCCCTTCTATTAACATGTCCCAACAATATATCACACATTCTTATGTGAAAAGACTGGTGGCTATAACTGAACCCCATACACCATTAAAGCTTGGGATTCTTAACCCTACACAGAACTTGCTTTATCCTCGCGCGGCTGGAAAATGACAATTACTATAACACTAACCCCCCATCTACAGGTCCCTCCTACTAACATGTTCCACCTCTCTTTCCTTCCATCTTGACCTCACTAATAGTTTCTTCCTGGATGAAACTTGGAAACTTCCACAAACTAAATCAGCCGAGTTTGTTCCAACCAATGAACTCGGGATAGAGATGATATATGTACAAGGTATGGGACAATCACATGTTTGAAAAATTGTTCATAGTCTTTGATCCATCTCACTTACAACAACATTTATGGCAGTGGTTCCCAAACTGTGGCACGCGAGCACTCATTAGGTTTACACCAAACAATCGCGATACGTTGCTTTACGCGTACAAATTATTCTTTGCAAACATATTTATACTTTAATTGTGCGCATACGTGGAAATGTATTTTAAACACCTGCAGGCTAAATAATCAAGGGGACAATCGATATTATGATGCAAATAATCGCCGTCGACGCCTTGTGAATTGCTATTATGTCGTAATCAATTGCCAGGTCAAACAATCGCTATTATGATGCAATGAATCCACGTGTGAATTCCTACTATTACGTAACAAACATCACATTCATTCATTCATTTACTCAAGTTATATGTTACAGGTCATGGAATCATCAGTCGAATTAAAGCTGGCAGTGTAGCAGCGGAAACCCCAAGCCTTGGTGTCGGGGATCTCCTGGTTGAGATGAACGGACACCTCTTGTTCCCTGCTGCTGCTGGTGGTGAGAAAGACGCCAAGTGCGTGTGGAGGGAATGTAAAAGTCGCAGCAAGCCTTGTATGTTGACGGTGGTCAAACCGCGATCACCCGTCACTGGAGGCATATATCCCCCACTGAAAGCGATCCTCACAGAGTACCATGAATGGATGGACATCTATTATAAAACGCGGCAACAAAAACTTGAGGATAAAAACTTGAGGGATGAAATTAAAGCCGACGTGATGTCGCCACTGAATGAGAACGAGAAGATACCGGTCCTTGATCCGACAGCTGCAGAAAATGGGTCCGGGGGATCGTATAAAGTCACGTATATTGGTGAAGTATTGACAGGGGAGGATGGGGGGGTGGATCAGATTGAAAGCGTGATTCGGCAGGCTTTAAATAAAAGATCGGACAGAACTTCCTTTAATGTGACGATCACACTTACACAGATAGGGGTGGAGACGGGCATAGGAAACCACAGCCAAGTCGAACCACTGTTTAATCATAAATACGCTGATATATCAAGCTGTGGGAAGATTGTAACAGACGATTTCCACTTCTGCTACATAGCTGGCGACACCTTCTGTACATTGAGCAAGCAGTTTGTGGGATATGTGTTTAGAGCTGAAACATTGGCTCAATCAAGAGCTGTATTGAATGGTATCTACCAAGGGTTTAAACGCACTACATGGTTCATGTAACGCGATAATATTCACTTAACAGTTTAATTGTGCAATAACATGTATGGTGAAATTATAGGTGCGACTTTAAGGGGAGGGAGGGATAGTTAGACACACAATCCTATGAAATAAACTTGTTGGTTGTAATGTGTTTACTGATTAATGCAGCGTGGATTGTTCCAAGGTTGGCATCTCTACCCTGCCACCCCAGGTTTGGTGCCTTTGATTGCAATGTCTTGTTTCGTAGCAAGTGTATACGTAACTCAATGCTGTCACTACTTTACTGTGTGAATACTTTGTACTTTTTGCTTGAACTAATATTACAAAGTTAACAAGGAGTTTATTATTGTTGCCTGGTGTTAATTATTTCTAACTTTTATCATGAACTTTGTAATGCTGTTGTTTTTGTTTACACACATAAGGTACTGCAATAAAACAAACTTAACTATTCTACAAAGAAGTAATAAAAGTTACAGCTTATTTTAATGTCCTTGCACATTAAATAAAGGTAACCGTGTTCCAGTTAATGTTGGTTTTGTGTTTAAATAGTTTATACAAAATGTAAATCATATGTTAAGAGAAGGGTTATAAGGTTATGTAGTTATTGCCCTGTTTGCTAAGTTTTATTTGATATTTAGAAATTCAAAGGCAGAAACCGTTCAAGTGTATGTGACATTAAATTTAAAAAGTAAATAATCCTTGATGATATTGAATAATAAGCCTTGACAAAGCATATATTAAACAATCATTTCTGCACAAAAGCTAAAGTTTGCACAAAAAGGTAAACTTTGTGCACCTGGTGTAGATTTCAAAGTTTGAAACTTATTGTTTGGCCCTATGCTCCTATGACATCATAATTGCCAGTGTTTAACAAAAAAATATTGGCTGTTTGTGCTCAAAACAAAATCACTGATTATTGAAGCTAATATGCTTAATACTGATATTTACTAATTTGGTATATTGATTGTTAGGCTGGGTTCTTAATAAAACTACAAATGATTGCAAATACTTTGGGTGTTTTGACCAAAACGCAACAGAACCCGGTTCATTTAGCACCAAATAACCATACGAATCTAACAAACCAACTTTTGGTTGTCTATCTTAAATGGGTTTCGGTTCATAAACATTTGTGGGTGAAATAGCTAAAGTATATGCAATTCCTAGTTTGATTACGAACCCTGTTTTTTTCGAAATTTTAAAGTAAAATCACAAACTTACCCCCAGGTATGAAACATACAACGCCGATCACGAAAAGCATGAAAATACCGCTCACTGCAAATATAATAACCATTGTTATTTAACAATGCAAATATAAGATCAAAGGATTTTAATGTAAGTATGAGTTGTATAAAGTTGTGAGGTAACTTTAACTGGTGGTTTAAGAACACTAACTATATATTACGGAAGTTAGTGGTTTTTAAAAACACTTAAGCACATTATAAGTGCGTTAGATCAAAGACAGAGTCAAAACACATTTTGGATTCTTTTCTTTGGATCTGTATGTGTAAATTCAATATAAAAAAATATATATTTTAAAAATTATGCAACACATGCCGAAACTTTATTATTGTTAATTTGTAAAAGTTACACAACACATTTGAGCCCAGTTACAGCCTAATGGTGTGACGTAAACCCCAACATATAGTAGGGTGGGGAAAGATGGGACACATTTTCATTCTATTTTCCCGTTCTGTTCGGTCGTAAACAAAGAATATTCAAAAATTATATAAATATATCCTCACAACTCCCATAGACCGTTGTTAATTGTTTACACAATCAGGATATTTGGGTATTATGTGCCAAAGGTGTCCCATCTTCCCCCACTCCACTGTATATGCATTGTGTTTACACCAAGTAAGAATAACTATGCCATTACTTAGGTGATATTAATTATTTGCCAAATTTTTTAAGTTTTTAGAAGCCTTTTTTTATGCTATCAAATATTTGCCAATATTATATAAGTGTTTTTTTTCCTTTGTAGTGGCTTTTCTGTCAATAACATTGAGCCTCTCTACAAAGGTGGGACAGCCTCAATACACAGTATGTAATAATACACCAATGTGTTGTTGCCTTCACAACTAAATTACGTAACCCAATATTTTAATGATATTATACATTACCACTTAGTATAAGCACCTAACACAGAATGTAAAGGAATAGGATTCTTTTACTCTAAATCACTTTTAGTCACATTGCTGACTTTTAGTCACAGTCTAACATTGGATTAACATCGCTGACAATATGACACAAATTATAATATGGATGTACTCCAATATTCACAAGATGGGTTGATGTGGCAGTTGCCAACTATTTGTAACACGAGTACCTAACAGATAATGGGACAACCCTGATAGAACATCACCCATATATAATACATGTGAACACCCCAACGTGTTAGTAGGACGAAGGTTTTATATGCAATATACATACATGCGTAAACTGGCACATTAGATATAGTAAAGTGGGGGAAGATGGGACACCTTTAGCACATAATACCCGAATATCCTGATTGGGTTTTAAACAATGAATGGGAGTAGTGGCTCTTGAGGATACAGTTTTATAATTCTTTGTCTGTTCTTTGTTTACTACCAAGTGGGACGGGAAAATAGAATGAAAATATGTCTCATCTTCCCCCACTTTACTATATAACTGGCTACCTTATCTTAAACAGCAATACATATTAAGTAAACTTACATTGCACTTGTAATGCTTCCAATACAATACCAACCACACATAAACCTAAGGGGAAAAAATTTAGGTTAGAAATCTAGTAATGAATTAGTTATTGAAGATTTTAATGCATAGGTTGTAGGAAAAATAAGGGTATTTTATTTATAATAACACTAAATGGAAATAGAGTGGTTATGTTTGATTTCTAAAGGTGTTTTATAAGTCCAATGGTGAAATTTTATGGACCGTACACCATACTATGTTTTTAATATTCTTTATTATGCAAAAAACACTAAACTTTGTGGGAAAGATGGATAGGCAAACCTAACAATTATATATTTACTGCAATATCAACAAAACCATTACATCCACTATAAAGGCCAATCTTGAATTGAACAAAGTTTGGCATCTATATTAATATGTTAGTCACCTATATTAAGGGGAAACCCCTAATACATGAATCATACTTTAAGGAAGTGAACGACTATGACATCACAAACACAATTATTTCCTATCAAGGTTTCCTAAGCTCTAATAATTGTATTTACGATAAGTATTTCCTACACATTTATAAAAACAGGTGGTACCAACTACCAATATTTGCGTTTCCTTTATTATTCTTTCCAAAACTGATGTAAAAATTTGATATTCCTGGTTATAAACTAAAGTGACTCATATATTCCTAAACGTTTGACTTGACGTTCAAGTTTATATGGGTTTGGTATATACGTGGTTAGATAATGACATCACACAGGAATTCACAATCTAATTATATATTCACTATCCTGTAACACATAATCAATAATTTAAATGACCTTCTCCACTCATTCTCTGCAAAACAATTTCATCTAAAAATACATTTCAACTTCAAAAGCAATATCTCTGACTCACAAACCATGGGTAGCAAGGTGGGCAGGCCAATCCATAGACTTTTTGCACTGCATTAAACAGTGAACATTACAACCAATAAGTTAGATTTAACTGCCCCTGCCTCCACTGCATTTTAAAAGTTAGTCACCTATGCACTTAACTTTAGTGTTTTAGATACCTTATCTTTATACACTGCATATAGTTTAAGCTACTTACATATTCCAATAAAAAATAAAACAAAGGAAGCGGCAACCACTTTCCAGTGTTCCCGAACTTTAGGATGACGGTACCACCTGTAAAGGTAAATAATAACTTTTAATTTAAAAGGGAAACACTGGTAATGGTTTGGTGGAAAAGTTAATGTATATTTTTTAATGATTAAAAGGAAATCTATGTATATAACAGTCGTTAAAACACGGGTGTTTGGTTACAAACACCTCATGCCTGCTCACACTTTACCAATATGTAACTTTGTGGATGAAGATCTTAACATGGAAGACCACAAAAGTTTTATATTGCTACCAAGTATACTGCAACAAGGTGTCTCTAACCAACCTGTGTGTGGTGGTGGTGGTGGACGCGGTGCTACTGTTAAGTGACCATGTACTACTTTGGTGTTCACGTCTCGGGGCAAATCTGCAAACAATTCAATATTAAATTAAAAGTTAGAGACGTTGTGGGACCAGAGAGGCTTACAGAAAAACCTCACTCATATAGAATAAATTATGTTCTAATAGAATATATATCAAATCTGCAAAATGTTAAATTTCAATTGAGATATAAACTAATTATTAAGATTTAGGCCAATTTGTTGTTGGCAAGTTAATTGTCCTTGATTAACCTTTGACAACTATATTGTTGCCATGACAAGGAACCTGAATAAGGTGTTGAAACATCGGTACAAAATATAAATTACCTAAAACAGCAACATTAGATTTATTACCATCTTTCATATTGAAACTTTAAGAAGTAAAATAATGGAATTAAAGCAAATAATAGAACAAAATTGAGAAGGTCTTGTTTAAAAGACTGGATGTTGGGGTAAAGGGCCAACTCTGGCCTATTTCTGAGATTCCCAGGTCCCCTGGTATGCTTTTTCGTTGGACCTAGCCACTAATATGAAATAGGTAACACAACACACAAGAAGAAAATAAGCCATGCTAATTACTTTAAAGAGAAATCCTCATCAGCATTGCCTTTGTCAAGTTTATGAATTGAAATAACATTCACATTTTCAATTGTAGGACTGTCTTCAATACGTTTATCATTATTCTGCGTATTCTCCATGCTTTAAACAGCCATTTATCTAATTTACTTCACTGTTCAAACCAACTGCTCTGCAAAACTGAAGGGAATGAAATATTTGCTTCGCTCTCAAGTTTTCCACGAAAACTGCATCAATTATTCACAATGCGTTCAATATATCTGCCTGCAGAACTTAAGGTAATGCATTAGTTGAATCTACATTTAACCAAATGTAGCATCTACAACAACCTGTACATAAACCTGCAGTGGAATATCCACCTAAACCTAATGCTGCAGAAACTAAATGAAATATTAATAAAGTGACTTCGATCCAATGTCACCAAACTTACATTGAAATATATTCAACATAAAATATAAAGAATATTACTAACACACAGTATGCTGGGCAAATCAAACAGTGCAGTTTCGCTTTTTATATGACAGCCATCACGAGTGCAGGAGGAAGTATTTTAAGCCATCAGTGTAATTAGTGCAGAGTATATAACAGCATGTGCATTATTTATTGTGTTGTACCAGTGGAGCACTTATACTTATAGGATGGATTATAACGGCAACTGCATAAGTGGAATATAAGCTTAGTAAGCCTATAATGTTAGTAAGCCTACATGGTACTAGTGCAATGTTAAAGTTCATGAATATTTAAGAAACAGGAAAATTACCAACAAAACAAGAATTTAAAGTCAGTTTGATAAAACATGGATTTTCTGGTCAGTTTAATCCAAACATACCAGCCTTTGCGTATGATATAATTTTCATCTCAAACATCGCTAAACGTGGTTTTAAATCAAAAGGTTTGAGACATAGCTAAGGCAAATCTAGGATTATTCTGACGGGGGGTTTGCAAGAAAATGTTTAACTAATAGTTGCAAAGTGTTGTACTAATATGTGCGTAAATCAACCCGTAAGTTTCACCACTTCCATTCACCGGTGATAACAACATTAATCTATGCTGCTTCCTAAGATAAAAATTTGATCCTACACATTGAAACTAACTATGAAATCAAATTGAAATTATGCTGATTATTGACTCACAGTGTTTGGCATTGTAACCCTGGCTTACGCATGAATATTTGTAAACGTTGCGTCAGCGTAATGCATCAGGTGTGTATAATTATGTTGTGATTAATTAATAAAGGTGGCAGTTGATGTATAATGGGTTGACACTTATGTGTGTTATATATGTCATGCATGTTTGACTGAGTATAGAGCTGGTTCACATTAGCTGCATTACTTTGTGCAGTATATGTTTTAATAAACCTGACAACTTCAAGATAAGACTAACACTAGTCTTACTTAAGGGATTGACAAATTTTCTGGCAATGAGCTTAAAACTTTTTTAAATACAAGCTTTTAAATCTCCTTAAAGCCATGAATACAAGACTGACTTAGATTTTAAAAAGATTCCACCATTTTGGCAAACAGGTGTGTATAATTAAATATAATTAAAGTCAATTTATCCAATATATTTTTACATGGGTAAATTAATTTATTTTTGTGTTTCAATAAAAATCAACTTACTGTAATCTTACATCTCCCAGTTTAGGTTGTTCGTTTCTTTCAAACGTGTCCGATTCAAGGTTCTAAAAACAACATTAGCGTTAAAATGACTTCTTATAATTTATTTAACACTTAAAATTCTCTAATAGGGTTTGTGTAAATTCTATTCAGTTCCAATATGTACTGTTGACATATCTATTATTACTGAGGTCCTACAGCGAAACACACAAAGATTGGAATTAAACCCAAAGTTAGCTCTTTACCCCAAAAATGTTTACTTAAGGCAGGCATGCCCAAGTCATTGAAATTTGTGTAATAATTAAAGTAGTTTTGTTCTTAATAAGTTAAAACCATGAGCATGGTTCATTGAACCGCTGCAGTTGCTTATACAGGGGATAAACGCATACAAGATATATTTCGGCATACGTTGACGCTAGCTGGTAGACCGCGTGCAATTGGTTAGTTGAAAAGTAGATCTTGGGTCAAAAAAGGTTGGGCACGCCTGACTTAAGGTATATAATATGTGGTAAAACAGCAGTACCGCAAACTTTAAAATATTCCAGGGCAATTTGATAAAAACAAATTTGAGGCTTTCATATTACTACAACCTATACCTACAACTACAACTATGTAGGAATGCACATTACAGAATAATTAGGTATTCTAGGATATCCTGGAATACTTTATTTCGAATCTAGAATTCAGAATCTTTCTATATTTATAGAAAAAAAAAATTTTACCCACATAAGTCAGTTTATAGACTCTTTCATAGCAGCCTTGTTGGTTTACTCCCACAAACACAAAAATATTTTTTTTCAAAATTATTAAGTTTCAAAAACTGTTAATATAGTTTATGAGATGACGTGTATTGACGTCATTGAACAGAATACAGAATCACATAATTAGTTTCGAATACAAAAGGATTTGAATCTCATGGATTCGAAATTCTGTAATGTGCATCCCTACAACTATGGACATCATGTGAAAGATGCCTGGGGGGCTTTCACTCTAATTTTTGAAATTGTAGTTTAGCATAAAGTGTTTAACAAATTACAAAGTACTGCATTTTTAACAATCACTCCTGATTCAGTAAAAGTTTAAAAACTTGACGCTTATCACTACAACTAGTTAGGAAGTACTTCATAGTAATTGTGAGGAACGAAGAGTTCAAATAATGTCGTAGTAAATATAGATCTTTAAACGTTAAACACCGGTGTTTTAATATGAATTAGACAATGTGGTTCAACCAGGCCATTATATCTAAGTTACAGCACATAACTACACAACACATTGTCCCCTGAGGCATAATACTATGGTTGGTATAATAAACATTATGTTCTATAGTGTACACACTGATTGTATAAATAACAAACTTTAGGTGATACTTTATTTCAGTTGATACATTCATATTGGAAATAACTTTTTTGACTCAAACTTTGTAAACTTAGATCAATTGAAATTAACCCAACATAATACATATACAACACAGTTCTAGCTATAAGCTTGCATACAATGAGTACTTCATAGTTTGTTTGTGGTATAATGATTTATCTCTATTTAGTTTGCATAAAATTTGTGTTTGTCAGCAACTATTGACATGTATGCAGTTTGGTAAATATGCGTATGTGTTGTATATTGTCTTCAAATCTTGTATGATAATTTAAATAAGCCTGTTGTATTTGCAACCCACTGTGAGTTGCTTCTTATAAAGGGTAGCAGTCACACTTTTTAACCAAATGCAGTTTCATTCATTTTATCTATAGAGCCGCGGTTCCCAAAGTGGGCGCCGCGGCGCACTAGTGCGCCGACGCAACTCGTCAAGTGCGCCGTGAAAATTTGCAGAAACATTTCCAATTTAGCATGGTCGAGATAATTGATTTGTATTAATATTTTATTGCAATATAAATTGTTGTTTTATATAAAAATCCAACGTGTTTGTTCAATAATAAAATTTAAAAAGTTTGTTTTCGCATTTCTATCTGTACAGTAGATTTGTATATTACGTAACAATGCCAATTATTTCTTTCGGTTTGCAATAATCATGTCCAGACTGTGGTACAACACTTTTCATATGCTTAAGTTTCATATGCTTAAACGAGCCTAATCTTAAAATACACGATAAAACTGTAAAAATGCGTTTTTATTTCTAAGACCTTTGGCTAAGTGCGCCGCAAACATTTTGAATAGCTCAAGTGGCGCCGGGTGAAAAAAAAGTTTGGGAACCACTGCTATAGAGTGTTATAATTCTCATCTTTTTTTCTATGTTAATTGAATAAGACATTTGTTATTGTATTCGAAGTGATAAATACACATCAAGCTCATCAGGTTATGTCATGTGTTGCATAGTTTTACATTTGTAAGTGAACTTGATAACCCACAAACTTTCCTTACCTTATATTTTCCTACACTGTCTGTTTTCTGGTGGTTCCCCTCAGTCGATACCTTCTCCACTGCTTTACTTGGTCGTGTAAGCGAACCTTTTAGGGGAGTGGTTTCACCAGATGCAGTTGCGATAGGAATTGTGTCTGTTTGAATATTAATGATTGAAGTATAGGCACCAATACAGGGTTGCTGGGGGGGGCAAGTGTACCCCATTGTAAGGGTACAAATATATTTTTCCCAAACTCAGGTCTAGACTTTCTATTTCAAAGGGTAAGGCTATAGTATAAAATGTAGAATATGGCAAAACAACATTTATTGTGGCCTGTGCAATAATGCATATATATTGTACTCTGTGTTTTGACAATAGGCAAACTCTGTCCTAAATCTCAGATTCCATGGCCTCACTGTAGAACCTCACCCATATAGAATAGAATGTACATATACAATGTTGGGGTAATGGGCCAACTCTGGCCTAAATCTCAGGTCCCATGGCGATGGCATACCTCACTGTAGGACCTCACCCATATTCCATATATATTATAATGTGCATATATACTGTTTGGGTAATAGGCAAAACTAAACCTAAATCTTAGGTTCCATGGCGCACCTTACAGAACTACCTTACCCATATAGAATAGGTTATTTCATTATACAATACACCAACTCAACCAAAACAACAAACTAACAAACAATCCATGAATCCACACCAACACAATCTCACCTTTTGATGGGATTTCAAAATCATCTTCCATTCTTAATGTTGATGGAACCTCAACAAATACAACGGTCAACGTAAATTTACTTTATTTTCAACACAATATATAAACCTATAACGCTGAAGATAATTTTGATAATTTAGTTCAAGTTAGTACTTAAAATATTGTTTTTAATGTGTTTTTTAGTTATTTCAGTTGTTTTGTGTTCAGTGTATAATAAAGTATTTATAACCTTTAAAAATGAACACAAATAAAACCTGAATGTGAATGTAACTTATTTTATCCTCACGTAGCCGGAAAACGTCATTCATTTTTTTTTATTTATGGCTGATAATTTAGACAACCCATTAGTGACCCCTGGGTTGGAGCAATTGCCGTTAAATGTCGTGCCCAAAAACACATACGCCCACAATGGTAGCAACGTCGGGCCTTGAACCCTTAACCTCTGGGTTACAGGCAGGCGCGCTAACCACTATACCATGGAACCTTATAGTTACAGTTTTGGTATTGGCATATATATATATACTTATATACAGAGAACGTTCATACAATATCTACTAAACCGTCCCACTATTACAAGGTAAAACAAACCAGTAATATTAAATAATATTACTCTCAATACACATGTAAATACGATTAACTAATGAAACTTAAAAAACAACTTGTAAACCGTATTATAGAAAATTGCGGGTTTAGCTGACAGCCTTTTTCTCAAGTAGTTTTTTTAGCACTGGCGTATTTTATCAACTCTTGTTTTGCTGCTAATTTTTTTCTTTTCGTTGTTTTATTTTAATTTCTTTTACATCCGCTATCGTATTCAAAGAGATAAATAAAATAATGTTATGTTTTCTTTCTTTCAGTTTAAAACCTCAATGATTTTCAGTTAAAAAGACGACGATTCGTACAGTTATCTGTCTGTCTTATTAATCTAACGACATTTGTAACGTTAATTAGTCACAATAATTACATCAAATGTTTAAATACATTACTAATGGTGTCACAGGCGTAACTAGCTATGATATTATGACGTAACCAGTTACTTTGAGGAGAAATGTTCGAACACGGCGTGACGAAATTTGATATTATATGTTGTCGGCATAGAAACGCAGTACCATCATCGCGTGATCGGCGATCTGTAGACAATGAAACGACAACAATTGGCTAAAACCAGGTTTACGCGACTAATGATCGCTAGAAAACACTGTTATGTTGTTATTGAATTAAACCTAAGAAACAAACAAACAAAGATATCTATAAATAGACACTGAATGAAATGTAACTTACAGTGCTAATCACGGCCTACTAGAGATATCTCTAGTAGGCCGTGTGCTAATTTACAAAATAAATAAATGTAATATGTTCTCTAAACACTCATATTGTTGAACGATTGATCTAGCACTCATATTGTTGAACGATTCTCGTTGCATCATAACAGAATACATTAAGTGCTACTAAATTGGCAGTAAAAACAAAAACAGAGTCCTTCTATTTGTGTACCATTAAGATATTTTGCCAAAAACTAGCATTATCAGTTTCATATTCTAATGCACAAGCCATAAGACAAAGCAACAAGTATTTTATATTTGAACAATAAAAGACACAAAAATAATTGGACCTATTTTATGACCTCTAGTCACTGTCTATTAATATTGTTTCTGATGCTGCAGAAATTTTGGCGACTTTAAATTTAGTTTCTGATTTTACTGAAACATCAGTATTTAGTTTACGTTTGTTTAATTTGGAGCTTTCTCCATTACATATATTTGGCTTTAGTGACTCCCCAGTTCCTTTTAATGCTTTGGTATAAACTTGGTCGTTAGTTTTCCCACCACTGACTGGCATATCCAGCATTACAGTAACAAGGCCATTAGTTAACATGGTTGCCATTGGCCCAGGCACAAGGTAGCTGATAGTTGAGTAAGGTGTGAAGTGAAAATCCTCTCTAAGTAATAAAAAATATAAATTTATTTGTCTCTTCGAAAACGATAGCAAAGAATTGAAGATCATGTTATTTAAAAAAAGAAGAAAAGGAAATCAGCAGTAAAACGACAGTCGTTAAAAGTTAAACCACACTATAGAGAAAAGTTGTTTATGGTTAAAAAGCGTGGCTGTTGCACCTATTCTCAAAGTAATACAAAACATAAATTTATTTAAACTGTTGCCGTTCTACATAGGCAAGGTTCTTTTTTACGAAACCAAATTAAAAAAACCAAATTAAAAAAAGCCACTAATGGAAGCCATGAATTAAAAAAAATAAAAAAATAAATAAAAAAAGCCATGAATGAAAGCTAAAAAAGCCATGAATGGAAGCAATTTTAAAAAAGTCAGTTAAAATTGATGATATAATACAGATAACAAAACTATCTTTATAAAAATATAGCACTTCAAAACATAGGTTCGCAAATAAATGCCAAAAGATTTGTTTTTGAAAACAAGTATAATCACCTTATATATTCCATATGTAACATATGCAGCAGGATTCTTTGTATTTCAGACGCCGTAAAGCTTTTTAAATCCAAACTTTTATTCTTCCCCCTCCCCGCTGCTGCCTCCACAACCTTTGAACCCGTTAACCTGTTTCCATCACCCTTGCTCTCGGCCAAACGGATTGTAGATATGAGGGATTGGCAAGCACTTGTGACATCACAGTTCTTATACTCTGAACACAATGGAAATAAATTTTAAAAGTTACAGAAAATATTTTATTAAGCTGCTGATTCTACAAAGCTGGATTTATTATTGTATTAAAAATTATATTTTTTCTGTATGGCTGACTATTTGGGCGACCCATTAGTAACCACTTGGGGCAATTGCCATCAGTTGTCTTGCCCAAGGATAGGTTTACATACAATGGCAGCATCGGACCCAACCACTATGCTACCAAGCTGCTCTTGTAGAGCAATTTTCGGAAAACCTGTAATGAAGCCTCACAACAAATACAATCCCACAAATGTTACGCATATTACACTTTAGCCACCCCATGTAAGCTAGACGTACTTACTGTGCATTCCAGCGCATGTGTCGCACATCTCATGGCAGCTTATAGAGGACCAAGCTTCACCAAAGTATGTTGATATTAAGTTGCGACGACAACTGGAAGAATAAATTTGAACAAAATTACTGTAAAACTTTGCAAAAACACAAATTTTGTTGTTGGGTCAAACCCTGATGAATGCTAAATGTAAACAAACAAGCAATAAAACATGCCTAAGGATTAATAGCTTAATTAGTAATTACCTTTTTACATCCAAACAATACTTAATCATTTGATTCAGATTGTCTAGTCCTGTTCGTTCCGTCATTACCATTGTGCTTTGTTTGAAAACATCGGTGAACCCGAAGTATAAAAGACACAAAGCAGGTGAACCATCTCTGCCTGCCCTGCCAGATTCCTGAGGTTGACACTCATGTTATAACTTGGCAGAGCATGAGGTGCATGAATGAATGTTATCTAACTTCTTTTTACTCGTATGGCGGCCAATGACAGTCGTTAAAACATGCGTGTTCTGTTCCATACACCTTGTGTCCGCTTATGAGTTACTAGTATGTAATTATTTATTCTTGTATGACGGGGCAACGACAGTCTATAACACGGGTGTTCTGTTCCATACACCTCGTGCCTGCTTATGAGTTACCATCAACTTTGTGAGAGATTGTTTTATCAAAGGGGGATTTTTTCATTTTTACTAGTAATTTGTTTAAACTCGGCAGCAAGCATGAGGTGCATTTACAATTTAACCCACCCAAACACACCTGATAATAGTTTTCCACACTTTTACTCATTAAATGATGAATAACAAAGCGAACGTTTGGTTTATCGATGCCCATCCCAAACGCAATGGTGGCGCAAATCACCTGGAAGTATGAAGTTCACAAATGACAAGATAGATGACAAATAGATGTAAAGTTGGAGTAAGTTTTACTAATTACCTAATTAAAAATACTTAAAGTCTGCCAAAAAAAAGAAGTCTGATGCACCCTGTTATTTTTGGGGGGTATCAAGTTAATATGCCAACTTGGGCTATGAGATCCAACTAATTTATGGAACTGTTATGGGACCTTCGATTTTATGAGGTAATGGGCCTCACTGTAGGACCTCACCCATATATAATAGAATATGCATATACAATGTTGGGGTAATGGGCCAACTATGGCGTGTCTCACTGTAGAACCTTACCCATGTAAGGTAGAAGACAAGTAAACAACACCAAGTTAAGTAGAATCTCCACCTGTATATTGTTATCACTCCACATATGGTGAACCTTTGTCTTGTCATCTGGTGTTAGTTGTGCGTGGTATTCCGATGACTTGATTCCTCGTTTGTTTAAACTAGAAGCAACTTCGGCGCAATTCTTACGTGAGAAGCAGTAAATTATACCTGTGGTTAAGAATATAACAAGTATGTGAGGTGTGTAAGCCTAAATCTCAGGTCCTATGGCGTGCCTCACTGTAGGAAAGAATGTACATATACAAAGTTAGAGCAATGGGCCAACTGTGGTCCAAATCTCAGGTCCTCTGACAAGAGAGACCTTACCCATATTAAACAGAATGAGGAACATACATACACACCTGGTTGGTTCTTAAAGTTGCTGTTTATAAGTTGAACAATATCCTTTATGACATCATCATTGGTATTTGGCTTTTCACGAACTTGATAAAACAAGTTGCGACGATCCAACGCGGTTTTAAAGACGAGCGCAAACGGGATGTTCAACATTTTCTTGGTGTCTTCTGTCACCTAATGGTAGAAATTAAAGGTGAAATATAAAAAAACTGAGTTGACATTGAAAAAGCAATCTATATGAAAACCCTGTAAATTATTTTAAATAAAGAAAAATTTAAATGATAAATATATAACGAAAAACAACCAATAGGTTGGAGCAGTTGCCACAAATGTTTTGCCCAATGCAAACACACCCACAATGGTAGCAACATTAGGACTTGAACCCAGTCTCCCCTGGTTACAACCACAGGGTCAGATTAAAGAGAAACCAACCAAATAAATATTAAAACAGTTGAAATATTCACCAACCTTATCTGTAGATGTAGCAGTTAGTCCAATTATTGGGGATTTAGGAAACTGGCGTTTCAGAATTCCAAGGATTTTGTAATCTGTAATTTTTAGAAATATAGTAGGGTGGGGGAAGATGGGACACGTATTTATACTATTTTCTTGCCCAATTTGGTAGTAAACAAGTACATTCAAAGAAATACAAAGCCATATTCTCACGACTCCCATAGACTGTGGTTAATTGTTCAAAACACAATCAGGATATTTAGATATTATGTACTAAAGGTGTTCCATCTTCCCCCACCCTACTTTATGACATCATAATATACTATATAAGTTGTTTAAATTTAGAATAATGGGCAAAATATTCAAAACCCCAGGTCCCCTGATGCGCCATACTGTAAAACTTAACTACCTGAGTGAGGTCTAGATGGTAGCACCATGAGTGTTGGGGTAATGGACCTACATCCAGGGTCTCATGTGTACCTCATTAAAGACCTAACCCTTATAGAATTGACTCTCTATTATTGAGTGTCTATAAACTACCTGAGTGAGATATAGATGGTAGCACCCTGGGTGTTGTAGTAACCCACCTACATTGTAGGCCTTATGGCTGCCTCACCCATTTTGCCACAATTGTTTTCTTTAGTATTACATTGGGTAATAATATGCCTACACATGACATGCCTCGTGATTTCACCCATATATAAAATACAGAATAGAAATGCTATGTCCTAAACCTAACATGGAAACAATATATACACCTGGTCGGAAATCATTTCCCCACTGACTCGCACAGTGAACTTCATCAATCGCAATTCGATTCAAATTCCCGGCTTTATAACATTTCTCAAGCTGTAATAGAAATCCGATTTCAAAGGAAAAAAGCAAATGTTTATGATTTAAAGGCCATATTAATTTTTTAGGGATTATGTTATAATATTGTTATATATACTTTTATATACAGTCTAGTTGGTTATTTGAGTCAGAAATAGACATGCATGTTAAGTGAAATTAAAGCCCTTCTACCATTGTGAGCGTATATGTTATTAGGCAGGCACGTAAGCAAGTATGAGGTGTATGAAACAGAACACATGTGTTGTAACGACTGTCATTGCCCGAATAAATTACACCCATTCATTCACCTGTGCCATGAATCTTTTACTTTTTGATATTTTTTCAGGTGTAACGTAAAGGAGACGAAAAGATGGTGATTGTGATGTCATAGACTGGTGGACATGCTTTACTTCATCCTAAAATAAAAACAGACATTTAATGAAAATACTGAGAATATAAAACATTGACAAGTAAAAAAAATACAAAATAATAAAGTATGAACAACATTGCACAAGCCATTAAAGCAAGTTCCATTTTCTAAATCAATTTCTGTAATCAAATTACAATTTTCTATGTTATTGTGTGTTTACCTTGGTTGAAGCAGCGTTCAACAACTTTGCTTCAATCCCAAACTTATTTAAACTTATTATTTGGTCTTCCATTAAAGACACAAGTGGTGAGATAACTACAGTGATACCTGTGGATAGGATGCATGTAAATCAATAGGATGCAAAACACTTGTAATGCTTTGAGTATTGATTAAGGCGCTTAAATTCCAGGTCCTCGACAGGGAAAAGTTACCATGTATGTAACTTTATGGGTGACTGCCTTGCTTTTATTGAATGTTTTACAATTTCAAACACATGAGCGACCACTGGGTTGAAGAAACATTAAGTGTCTTCAGTCTTGCCTAAGGACACAAACGCCCACACAATAATAGCAGTGTCAAGCTTTAACCCTGTAACTTGTGGTGCTCTAACCCCAGTGTAATAATGAGTATATTATACTTTATATTATTAGATGTAATTCAGTAGCATTGAGCCTTCAAGTCTGTAACCCCCGGTTTCAAGATGAGTGTTCTACCCACACACATCCAGTGCATTACATAACCAGTTTCCAACCTTCCCACCTTTTCCCACAAGAGCAGGAAGTTGATAAGTGAGACTCTTCCCTCCTCCAGTGGACATAATGAGGATGACATCGCGACCACTCAACGTTGCATTAATCGCTTCTAGTTGCTTCGAACGAAAGTCATCCATGCGGAAAGTAGATTTGAGGATTGAACGAACGGATTTGCTCCATGGGAAATCTGGGTTAAGTAAAGGGAATGCTGTAGAATTTAGGTATGGTGGTTTCAACACATGTGTGTCTATATACTTGTATGTTGTATCGTTTGGAAAATTTTAACTGATGTATATGGCTCTGTGTTTACTAGGACCATTTACTTAGAGTATCAAAACCTATTTCACACAAATACACACCCATGTTAAGCATATATGCATATGTTAGTTGTACAAATAAATTATAAATTCATATCTTTGGTTAGTAATAGTAAGCGTAACTCTGCCAATATTTTCTTCATTTTTACCATATATGCAAATATTAAACAACCTTCCGAACTCCAGTTTGTTACTTCTTCATCTTTGCTTGATGAACAACTTCTTCTTCTGTTGATTTCTGATTCGAGCTGAGACTTTCGTTCCTGTAGATTTTCCTGCTTGTGCAGCAATGCTTGTAACTCGGTTTGTATTTTGTTGAGACAGGCTGTTACTTGGGACAACTCAGTGTCTAAGTCTGGAACATCAAAAATACGTTAAGTTACACACGTGGTAACCCATAAGTTGACAAGAGGTATATGAAACAGAACACTTATGTTATAACGACTGTCGTTACCCCACCATGCGAGGATAAATAAATAAGTTACGTACGTGGTAACTTGTAAGCGGGCACGAGGTTTATGAAACAAAACACCCACGTTAAGGTGGCTGTACACAGTATCCGGAATTCGTCGGTTTTGTCTGTTTTGTCCGGATTTCGCTGCCGCATGCGGAACTCGGTAATGGGTTTGCATACGACTTCGCAAGCGAATTCGCATGCCGGATACTGTGTACAGCCACCTTTAGAACGACTGTCTACATTTATGTTGTAAACGATGCAGTCACTTACCTTTCAGAGTGGCCATCCTATACACGTCGCATTCGTTCTATGTTTCGTGTACTTTCATTTAAACATTTTAACAATACAATAATTTCATACACATGTATTCGTAGCTTCCCCTGGTGATTCCCCGAAATCGTGCCACATTTAAATGGAAATCATATGAGTGAAGTTCTAGTGCAAGACATTAGATCTGCTAGTTTAAAAGCCAGAACTGGCCCATCACCCAACCTTCTTAAAAGATACATTAAGCATAACTTTACAGGGTAATCACGAATTGGCAAATTACGTATCTATATGACCACTTACGTGCTTAATAAGGAGTCCGGGCTTGCAGACTCTGTTTGCGCGTCAATAGTTGTTTAATTGTTGTCTTTGGATTAATTTGTTACGGTTAATTAGGTCAAGTGTACAGTCGTAGTTTATTCTTATTATAGTTTACTCGTTTAAGTTATATATATTGCTGACCGAAACAGCATCGGGACGATTCTGTACAGTGATGTCTACAGTAGCAACGTGCTGTATAAATGTGCCTACGACTGAAGGCAAGCGCGTTAACCATGGTATCGGAATTTGCGAATGACGCGTTCTTTATATTTAGGCAACTGTTCGGCAAAGGTTTATGAGACAACTTTTCATTCTATTTTCACATCTCATTTGGTAGTAAACAAAGAACGTTCGAAGAATTATAAAACTGTATCCTCCTGACCCCATAGACCGTTGTTAATTGTTTAAAACACGAACAAAATATTTGGATATTGTGTGCTAAAGGTGTCCTGTCTTACCCCACAGTCTACAGCAAACCATCCATGCACTATTACTATAGTAACCACTATAGTTTGTGTAACGACTTGGATATAATATGGAGACCGCTTCATTCATAGGCTTGCTCATAAAATCACTCGCAGCTGTAGGAATGTCTTCCCGCCGAAGCCGGCCCTCCATCGCTGACAAAGCACAGACGCAGCAGGACGTCGTAACACAATGCCTGACATAGTTAGATAACCGATATCGGCTGCAAAGCAAGATAATGGTAACGAAATCTAACCAGCAAACTGTACGAGTTAATCGCTTTGGCAAAGACGTTGCGTGTTGAATATATGCGAGTAGTGCGTTTGATGTTATTGTAGATTCGAGCCTTTATCTAAAGTTCAAGTCATTTTTCGGCAGGTGAACTATCTTAGTAATTTAGAATACAAAAAAAACACATATTTCATATAAAGTTAGGATGTAGAAATGTTGCTGTCATAAACTATTTTGACAATGCATGACGGACCCAACGTTTTGATGTCGTTTGCAGGTGATCTTCTTTATGCCGTAAGTCTTTTGTTTAAACGTTTCGCAATACGTGAGAGTACAGATTTGCGTCAGGCGTGTGGATACAGGTTTAGGGTATTGCATGTCATTCTTACGACAGAAAATACCTATTTATTGATTAAAGTAATATTTATTTTTTAGAATAGTTAAACAATTCCTAACTTACATCTTTGTGACGTCATAATACGCAAGTATTCTCGACCGTGAGACAATCGTTTTCACTTTATTTTGATGATAAATCCTTGGTTTGGTTGTAAGCCGCTTTCCCAGAAGTATGTTTGTCGGTTTGTAGCCTGGGGGTTTATAACTATGAGTCGGTGATGGTTCTTTGTATCGAATTAAACTGGTAAGAGGCAACATATCGCAACTTTAGCTGTAATTTGTGGTGTCGAATTACGTTTTATTTTATCTTTTATTCTATATGGGGGTCTTATGGCGAGGCATGTCATGGGACCTGGGATTTTTTAGGAAAATTTAAAGTTTTCAAAATTAGGGAATTTTTTAAGTCTTATGCAATTTCTGGTTAAAAAATTGTTTAAAAAAAGTGTCTCAAAATTCGTATAATTTCCAGGAAAATAGCTGAATAATTGATAAAAGCAATGTCAGCGTAAATGCGCGAACTTATATATCATATGATATACGTTGAATACATGGTGTAACTCCTAAACGGGAAATGAAATTGTTGAATATTTCCATTGCAATTATGTAGCTGTTTATAAACTCCGCTCTGATTGGTCGGGAGTATGATGACGTCATATATTCTTTTCTCCTCACTGCTTTATACCAAATATGGCTTGTTTCGATTTATCATTAAATATTAAAACTTGATTGGCTGTAAGCTTCTTCGTCACTGACGCATGATATGTTACGTCATCGTAGTCATTTTCAATCGCATTGTGTCGTAATGTGACGAAATTTTTAAACCGACAGATTTGGGGTGATATGTAAAACTGTAAATTTTTGTAAATCACGACATAATATCAAAGTTTTAAATTAACTAATTAGGTCAACAATTATTTCTGGGTCAGATTCCCGATTTAATGGGATTCAAATTTACTATAATAGTTCCATTAGTGGTTTGCGACTGTCAACATGTTTATGCAATGTCACCGCGAGGTCTGGAGGTCTTTGGTGAAATTTCCAAAATTTTATCTATGACGTCATTAAAACAGCGCGATCAGATGACGTCATAGTTGCGCTTTCTTATCATGAGAGGGCGGGAGGCGCGAGTGAAAAAAGAAGGCGCCAATTTAGCTTCAAACCTGGAGGACGGTTGCACCCCCCGGCGGTGGCGGCTCGCTGTGTTATAAGGTTGTTTGGCTTTGAAAATCGAAAAGTAACTCACGCTGCGTGGAAGCGCATAGGAGACGATTGAATTGGCGAGAAGCCGCCGCCGTGATCAGCGCTTTTTAGAATGAGTCGTCGCATGTGCAAGGTACACAAGCAAACACAACAGCTCGATATTGAAGTGGCTTTTGTTGCGACAAGCAGTTAGTCAGGATGTTGGTATTGCTGGATATGGGAGTGTAGTGCACAGGTGGTCTAGATGATTGTATTGGAACTACTAAGGTTTGAATATTCATTAAAACTGATTTGTTGAATTCTTAAACTCAATCTTTGTTTTGAGAATATTTATAATTAGGTTTGAATTTAAACAATATTTTTAAAAAGCGGATCTTTAGTTTAATCTGGAAGGCAATTCAATCTTTACGTTGTATAATGATTTAAGCCTGTTAAAAAATCGCTGTCTAGTTTACTACCAAATGAGGAAAGAAAATGGTATGAAAAGGTGTCCCATTTTTCCCCACCTTACTATCATAATTGTTCTATCGTTTTATTATAATGGTGTGACTCTGGCTACAGTTTAAATTAAGAGGCCTTGCTTTAATTCGAGGATATTTGTCTTAAAATGATTAAAGTTACGATTTCAGCACATAGTTTCGCTCGTATTAATACAATTAGTGCCGTTGTAGTATTTTAATTACTTCTTGAAGTTTAGTAATTTGGTGCCTGTCAGTGATAGGAACGTTAAGGAATACGTGACCGTTTATAATTACTAGCATTGTATATGTTCTTGTATGGTGTGGTGAAACCAGCTGAAATTGCTTTTCCAGCCCACTTATTAATCGGCATCGTAAGCGGGCAATTATTCGTCTCGTAAACTGTGGGCTTGTGAGAACGAAGTTTGAAACGTCGCCCGGGGCGTACGAGAATTGTAGAGTTAAGTTTCGTAGTTGAAAGTTAGCGTTTTATTGGCAATGTACGGGAATTTGGAGGTTGTAGTATATCATCTAGCATGAATGATATTCTGCGTGATTGTGTTTCTCGTGAAACTAGTTGTTTGTGTTAGTAATGTAAAAAGTGCATAACTATACATGTTGTATCTGGTATTACTTTGACTGTTGTATAATATGTGTTGTGACTTTGTTTTACAATTTGCAACTAAACCGCTAGAGAGTGTTAAAAATCGTACAAAAGTTTGATGTACTTTAACTGCTAATTATATATATACCGGTTTAATAAATTAAATCTTTATTTTGCAATCATTAAGGAGTTATTTTCGTCTCTGGCTAATTTCAATTTGGGAGTAACTTAAAAGATATTAAACATTTTATCTTTGCGGTTATTTCCATTACGTATGCAAATTACGTCAGCGATTTAAATTCCGGTGTTATTGTTACGTTGACTTTCGTTTCTTTGTTTCGTCATACGGGCTTTTCTCATGCGCATGACGTCATTGAATTAGTTTCGTGCCTCCCTCTTATAATGAGACGGTCTGCTTTTAACGTCGAAGGGCGCGGTCGGTTACATAAAGCAAGGTACTGATAGATTTATCGTGTGCGTTTGACAGCAAACCAGATCGCTGGCTATTTAAATCAATACTATAAGGAAATAAACACAAATTAGTTGTTTTCGGTTTCTGTTGCTACCAGGCATAATTTATTTCAAGAACAGAGCATTTCCTATAACTAACATGTTTTATTAAAACCGACGTTTCGGTATTCTACCTTCATCGTTTTTCGACTTCATGGTTAAATGATGGCTAAACAAAATATAGGTTTATTTATCCTAAAATATCAGTTTTGAAGAGTCAGTTACTAATCCGTTGGTCAATTAAGTTATTAGAAGTCAAGAAAAGATAACTCAGATAATTATGACGTCAGAACTAGTAATTACGTGCCCATTTCTAGCAGTATACTTAATTAAAAGTAACTTGTTTTATAATTAATAATATCGAAACTAAATGAATAATTAATCGCAATTAAAGTGTATTAATGTGTAGAACTAGTTCTAATTTCGGAAAAAATTGTTCAAAGAACGTTATTAATGTTTTATTTAATATCTGATATTTTGAATTTTAATATTTTTTCAACGTATTGCGGAATTGGCCAACTCAGGCCTAAGTCGAAGGTTCCAAGACGTAACTGTAGAAGCTTACTTATTATGGAATAGAATATCAAAAATACAATTTTAAAACGACGAATTAACCCAAATTATTCCAATTAACCGTGTCTGTGATCTTTTGCAGATAATCTGTGATTAAGTTAATTTAAACTAAGCTGATACAGAATGGGTAGCGCTGCTATTGAAGTCACTTCTCTTATATTGTTTACTATTGGGACGATCCTAGGGGTTGTTAGCGTTGCAATTCCTTATTGGAAGAAGAATGATCCGGAAGATACGATCCGGGACAGTATCGTCAGGGTAAGAACTAAGAAATTTTGATATTCAACAAGTTAGGAATCCCCTTTAAACACAACATAATTGTAAAGTGCTTTTAATAAAGCTTTAAATCTACAAGAGATATGTTTAGTAGGTTGGGGTTAGATGGTTAATGTTGAAACAACAAACATAAAATGGTCTATGGTTTCATTTTCTTTTATTGTTCTATTTAATGATAAACAAAGAATACTTGCATAGTTGTATAATATAGCTGTATCCAGATTACCCCAATGATGATATGTGCCTATTTATTACAACCAAGCTCTCTTGTTTTCTATTTACTTGATCGACGTCCTCCTGTGTAACTGATAAATAATTTAAAGTCAAAACCTGCAGAAACACGTGACTTCTCTCCCACAATACAAACAAATTCTCCTGTTGCATAATAATAATAAACAATAATTAAAAACCGATCCTGTGGGCGCCTTTATGTAACCTAAATCATAAATTGTTGATTGACCTCTTCATATGAATGTATAGTAGGGTGGGGTAGAATGGTAGATGGTCTTGTTTTCATTTTAAACAAACCGTATTTACAGAGCTATATAACCGCGACCTCGCAACTTTAAAAAACACGTTGGTAATTGTTAAAACACGATCAGGAAATGTGAATTCAGAGGGCTAACGTCCCATTTTCCCCCACATTACTATATGGGTTAATATGTGCAAGCGTTTCCCATCGTATCCCACAGTACTATACCTTCATGATTGCATGTATCTTATTATCCACACTTGTATATTTACAGCACGAAGGGTTATGGATCAAGTGCCAAACCTTTAACACTGGTAACTGGGATTGCGATGATTTCAACAGATTCTTCCTCGGCCTCCCAACCGAACTCCAAGCAGGTGAGGTTTAGCATCAAATATCCGCAACACGTAACAGCATTGGGTTATTTTGGATCTGTTTTTAGTAAAATAGCTCTAACACATGAATTATAAAATAGCTCATGGACTTAGAGTGGGGCTAAGTAGGATAATTTGTTGCTTGTTTTAGTGAACCGGTAATGTCACAATTATTGCGACATATGAGATAATAATGTAGTTAATAGCTTTGGGCAATAAATCTTAATACAAGCGCGATATATTTCATTAAAGATCGAATAATTCTATGTAACTTATTTATCCTCTCGTGGCAGGGTAATGACAGTCGTTATACCACGGGTGTCTGTTTCATGCACCTCGTGCCCGCTTACGAGTTACCACGTGTGTAACCTTGTGGGTGATTGTTCTTCTGCATTACTAACAATTTGAACAACCCAATAGTGACCGTTGGGCAGAAGCATTCAAAAAAGCGTACCCATATTGGTAGTCGCATCGAGTCTGGTATCGTTTGGTTACGGCGCCTCACCGCTGTACCATGATGTAGTTAAATTACCAAAGAACTTGTTCGTTTCTTTAACATTGCATCCCTTCCAGCCCGTGGATTCGGCATCACATCAATCGTGTTCGGTATTCTAGCCATCATCGCTATGGTGTTGGGAATGGACTCTCTTCCATGCGGTGGCGACGTTAAGGGCTTAAAGGTAAGATGGCTCTGTTTGTGTGTTAATTGGTGGAGTACCTGCTGTAGGACCTGGGGTTTAGGCACATTACCCCAACATTGTATATGCACAATCTATTCTATATGGTTGAAGTCCCATAGTGAGGCATGCCATGGGGCCTGAGATACAGGCCAGAGTAGGTCCATCACCCCAACATTGTATATGCACATTCTATTCTATATGGGTGAGGTCCTACAGTGAGGCATGACATGGGACCTGGGGTTTAGGCCAGAGTTGGCCCATTAGCCCAACATTGTATATGCACATTCTATTCTATATGGTTGAAGTCCCATAGTGAGGCATGCCATGGGACCTGGGATTTAGGCCAAAGTTTGCTCATTACCCCCAACATTGTATATGCACATTCTATTCTATATGGGTGAGGCCCTACAGTGAGGCATGCCATAAATTTTGTAAATTTCTGTTATTAAGTTAAACTTTCTAAACGGTTAGCTTATACATATGCTTCTAACATAGTATCGTCTTTTTACCCCTAAATTACAACTGAAACAAAATAAACAGTTATTACGTCACACAGAAACGTGTTCGATTAATCGGGGGGTCGATTGGGTTTCTATCCGGTCTTCTCTTGATTGCAGCCGTTTCCTGGTATGCTAATGACATCAGGATTGCCCACGAATTCGCCAGCCAACAGCTGCTACTCAACTCAAGCACAACAATTACAAGGTAAATTGGTTGGCTGAGCGGTTAAAGCATATGAGCGTTTTAGCTGTTCAAATTGTCTGTCATGGATAAAAAAGATATAAAAAAAACACAATATAAGTCACCCACAAAGTAATGTACTTCGCAACTCGTAAGCGAGCACGGGATGTGTGAAACAGAACATCATCCGTGTTATAACGACTGTCCTTTTCAGACCACGCAAGGATAAAATAAGTTACATTAATTCATTCAACTATTTTTACAGATACATTTTCGGAGAAGCTCTTTTCATCGGCTGGATCGCAGGTGCTTTGTTGGTGTTGGGTGGAATCCTTGCTATGTGTACAGGATGTGGCGGAGAATCGTACGACGATGCTCCAAGGAACTACGTGTACAGGCCACCAAAATCTGCCGGAAACAGTCAAGAATATGTCTAGTCGTTTTTAGCACAGTACAACAGAGAACTAAAAACCAAAAACCAACAAAGCGCTCGGCGGGGCGCATGACGCACATACCGGCTCTTTATGGTACATTTTAAAACTTTTTTATCGTTAAGCTGCTACTTCCCAATAATTGCCCGTCTCTTGCTCTTTTATGCACAAATTCTTAGCCCAAGGGGACGTCTCGAAAATTTCAGGGACCGTCTCCTTTTTTTAGCTTGGTTTTATAAAATTTCTATGCGCCATAAGTTTTGAAACAAAAGGCGATTGACATTTTTTGTGCCGGAGGAAACGTACTTTGTAAAATTCTGTAAATAAACGCAACGACATGAATAGAAAGCGCTGTTTTTTTCCGAGGTTTAATTTCGGTGTCTATCTTAAGCTGCGGTACCATATATTACGTCATTAAAATATATCTAGCAGGGTGAGGGAAGATGGGACGCCTTTTTATTCTGTATTCCTGTCGTATTTGGTTGTAAACAAAGAATTAAAAAACGTATTCCCACAACTTCCATAGACCGTTGGCAATTGCTTAAAATACAATCAGGAAATTGGATATTCTGAGCTAAATGTGTGCCATCTTCCCCCACAGTAATATATACGCGGGGAATATAGGGCAACAAAAGGTCAACTTATTTTTAAATCCTGTTTTGAAGGTTTTTTTCGATAAAGTAATAGTTTAGTCAACCACCGTCTTCCGATACTTTCTGAAATGTATTAGACATGTCATTCTCATACAACATACAGTGTTTTGTATTCAATAAACATCGAGTATATTACCATAGGGTAAGATAGATACCATTAACACATCATATCCCACATTTCCCAATCGTGTTTTCAACCATTTTACCCCGACCTGCTACACATCATTTTAATTTGACAAAAGTGGGACAACACCTGTGTACCAGGTGTCTTGGTTTCAATTAAATACAGTCAGTGTTGCGGATACTATGCGTGTTGACCATAAGCTGTTTTAAGCCTTATTTAGTGACCAGCGCGTTGCAGGCTTTTAGAAATATTAATCCTTGGGAATCAATAGAAATCAATAACGCCATCCAGATAGCTGTATACATGTTCAGTAGATGCATGAGATTTGAATGCATTATGTTTTCTATACAAAGAATATTTTATAGTCGAATGCTAAACAGTGGAAGACGGGTAAATATGATGCAAATATTAGTTTTCCCCAAAATTAACATGTTTTTGCGAGATAGTAAATTTTATAACTTGTGTAATTCATAATTTTATAAGCTAAAGTAACGGACCATAAATGTAGCAAAGTAGATTTACCAAATTATAAACTAAAGCAAGCGTAAAATATTCCAAAGTTTTCTATAAAGTAAAAATCAAACTGTTTTTAAAATATATTCAGTCGTTTTTGAAAAAGTTAAAACTAACGAAAGCAGGATCATATTCAAGCATACACGATAGACAGACATGCGGTTTCCATAACATGTTGTAACATTGAACATAAGTTGAAGTTCATAACAATTTCAAGTACAATGTATGGAGTCTGGTTGTATAAGCACCATTGATAGTTTGCTACTTTGATTATAACATGGTCATGTTACATATGAGTTGGTACGAACACAGCGGGTGTTCGTGGTGGTAGTGAAGTTAAACTATGTTAGTTTGAAGGCAGGTTGTGTTTACTGAGTTAGGAGCATCTTTATAACGTTTAAACTTAAAAGGTAAACCAAAGTCCTTAAATATTAGGGGTCATTTTGTTTAAATAAACACAGATAACATAATTGAGTCTTTACATTCTACCGTTTAATTTCCGTTGTCAAAAGATCGTAAATACGTTTGAAAGATAAAACCAGTTGTAGAGATAAAGCAGTGGTACCCGTATTGTTATTAATTTTTCTTTAAGGTTATTTAGCTAATAAAAGGTTAATGGTGTTTAAATATAACGATGTTATGCTTGTAGATTTGTTTATAATATATAGTTTTTCATGTAAAGTGTTTTAGTTGGAAAGTCTGGTGTTCATATAGTGGGGAAGATGGAACACCTTTAGCACATATTATCCAAATATCCTGATCAAGTTTTGAACAAATAACAACGGTCTATGGTAGTCGTGAGGATACGGTTTTAATTCTTTAAATGTTCTTTGTTTTCTACCAAATGGAACGAGAAAATAGAATGAAAGGTGTCCCACCTTCCCCCACCCTACTATATATTAATAAAGTAGGTTAGCAATATACTTTGTGTGGATGATAAAACAACAACATGTTTTGTTGTGTTGGTGTATGAGTTGCTAAAACAACCAAGTTACGTTGAGTTGGTTCAGCGATTAACATAACGCTATCGTGGTGGACAGTGTATGGCTTGCCTCTTAACTAAAGTATTCTGGGATCGAAGCTCGATGATGCTACTGATGGTGTGTGTCTTCGGAAAAGTCATTTTATGCTAATTGCATCAACCCAGTGGTCACTAATGAATTGTTTGGCCAATACACGCGTGTGTACTGCAATGTGTAGGGTAGTGTATTGGGAGATGGGACACCTTTTTATATTTTCTTGTCTCATTTGGTAGTAAGCAAAGAAAATTTAAAGAATTATAAAACCGTATCCTCACGACTTCAATAGACCATTGTTAATTGATTAAAACACGATCAGGATATTTGGATATTTGTGTAGGTGTCCCATCTTTCCCCACCCTACTATATATACCGTTCCCTATTGGAATACAATGAGGCGTTGTTAGCAGCGAAACTTCATCAAGTGCTTGTAGTTCTTATAAGGTTCCGTGTATTTGTGGCGAACTGAGACAGTTTTAACGAAAGACGAAGCGGAGAAGATCGCCTCGCTCGTAAATTCACCGAATTTCAAACGTTGGGAGTGCGAGATACAATTATTGACAGGGCTTTCACTTGGCTGTATGAGATTGCGAAATGAAATTAGTTTTAAAGGAATTCGCCCATGCAGCGCCACAGTGGCTTTAGTTAATACCTTGCGTGGTAGAATTTAAACTCCCTGTTTATATAGATTTTGCTATTTCGAAATATCACAACAACAAATTATGCCTTGAGCAACAAGTTTTTGTTTTTATTCCACTCTTTTCGTTTGTGGTGACAAAGAAATATTCTGCTTAGAAATGGTGCAAATGCACAACAATTTTAAACCTCGAAAAATACTTTATTAAAACTAATGAGATTTTGAAGACAGCATCATATTAGGCTTTCTCGAAATATGGTTTTATAGTAGGGTGGGGCAAGACGGAACATCCTTGGTTGTAAACAAAGAACATTCAAAAATTATAAAACCGTATTCTTACGACTCCCATAGACTGTTGTTAATTGTTAAAAATAAGATCAGGATATTTCGATATTATGTGCTAAAGATGTCCCATCTTCCCCAACGGTACTACATAAAAATATGCGCATGGCCGTATACTGAAACAGCTTGCCTCCGACACAGCAGTACACCTCTTATCTTCGCTTATCAAATTTTCATGCGCTGTACATGAAGCATGGTCACGTGGTTGCATATTGCCTTAAGTAGTATGTCCCTGTATGACATCACAGTCGGTTGTGTTTTGTTTGGACTTGGGCAGGTATACGCCTGGAGCGCCAAGTTAGCTTATTCAACTTGCGCGGTCACTTTATGTATTAAAGTAAGTTATATATTAGTCACCCCTGTTTAACTAGAAGCGCTGTTAACGTTGATAAACTTGAATTAAGTTGAGATTTCCCAGAACTCTGGGTAAAAGGCCAAGTTCAGAGTTAGCTGTTCACTATTCAAGTTTAAACTGTAACATGGTAGGTCTAAATATTTTACCGTTTATGTAAAACGTGACAAAAAAAAACTTGTTTGAAAATCGCTACTAGGTTTATTTTTAATTGTGGAAGTATGTCATGAAGGTTTATCGAACATTTAGGTTTTTCTCCGGTTTGTTCAAAACATCCAAAAACCGCTGAAAATGTTTTCGCATTAACCATATATATATCTGTTTGCGTTTATTTCAACTGTACGTCTGAAGTCTTTATAAAAAATAAACACTTTAAAAAAATTTAATTTTATTAAAACCTACGTAACTTTGTTTTTGTAAAGTAACTTAAATTAAATGACTTTCTCCTTGAATTTAAAAACGATGGTTTCTGTTTTTGCTCGAAAATAACATCCTTGTAAGAGACACGTGATATTGGTATTAATAGCGACTGCTTTGCGGGATATAAAAGAAAGATAGGAGTCAACGTCTGCAGAAGATAATAGAACTCAGTCTGGCTGTTTCGTTTGTATGATGTCAAGGGTTTAATTCACTGCCGATTAAGTTTGTAAATATTTAGTTTATGTATTTTGTTTTACTTGGTTGATAGGAATTCAAAGGGCAAAAAAACTTTAGATGTTATTGCTGTCTATATGGATACGTGTCAATTTTAATACGAAACTATACTAATAATTATTTTTCAGATTTCCGTCCTTTGAACTTTGTTAGGTTCCATAATTATAATATCATGGCAAGCGGTTTGCATATAGCTGTGTGTATACTGTATGTAATCGCATTCATACTTGAAGTTGTAACCGTATTTCTGCCATACTGGAAACGAAACGACCTGGAAGACACTTTGAACGACTCTATAGTTCGGGTATGGATGATTTATCTTTGTTATTACCATTATCATACATACTATAGTAGGGTTGGGGAAGATGAGACACCCTTAGCACATAATATCCAAATATCCTGATTCTGTTTTAAAGTTCTTTAAACAATTAACAACGGTCTGTATAGAAGTCGTGGGATACGGTTTTATAATTTCTTTAATGTTCTTTGTTGAAACGAGAAAATGGAAAATGCGTCCCATCTTTCCCCTCCCCAATAAAGATTTTCAGCGTACAAAACATAAACGCGTCAATGTTCTGTGGCACTGAGTTAGAGCGCTTCTTAACCAGAAGATTGATGGTTCGAAGCTTGATGTTGCTACCATTGTTGCTGTGTGTGTCCTAAATAGCAAAACACGTAACTGTATTTGCCCAACCCCTGTGGACCACGTCTATAGATTATACATTATAAATAACTTATACAGTTATAGAACAATCCGAAAATAACTAAAGCAAAAAAAATTAAGTGCGTTTCTCAAAGTTGTTCCACTAGATACGAGTTAATCCACATGATTGGCATTGTATTATACTTTGTGTGTTAATCAGCGCCTTGGGCGAAGTTTAAATGCCAACACAAAGTTCAGTGAATTCGTGGTTAAATCCTACGGGCCTCAAAATCGAGCATTTTGTTCTATGTTTTTATATGAGTGCTGAGAACCAATTTCGAGCCTTGTCCCGGGGCAAACTGGTGCAGTAAATTCCAACACCTTAAATAAACGCACCACGCACGTGTGGAATAATAAGCTACATTCTTACGTCTCCCACTTTTTGCCCAATTACCACGTTACTCAATTCCCTTGGACTGCCAGTTGTACTGTAGTTAAGTTTAGTGTATGCATTTAGTTTATCTATTGTTACTTAAATGTACTTGCCTTTTGTGGTTATATAGCCTACTGCATAGTTGCTTCATTGGAGTTACGTTGGCTGGTGTATGCGTTTAGTTTTTCTTTGATTACTTTAACTATTTGTTTATACTATAAATTTAAGTTCGTTTAAGTCTTATGAATTTTAAATCAGTAACTGTTCGTTTACTCGGATTTAGATCATGTGCCATTACCCCATACAGCCCGTTACTGCTACCGCTGCGGGCGTACGTGTCCTTAAACAAGGCGTTTAATCACTCACAAAGTTACATACGCGATGTATGAAACAAAATACTCGTGTTATAACGATTGTCGTTGCACCGCCATGCAAAGATAAAGAAAGTTACGTTCATTCATTCATTCATTCATTCATTTACTCATTCATTTACTCATTCATTCATTCATTTACTCATCCTTTCATCTGCTGTATATCCATTTATCCCCTGTTATCCCTTCCAGCACGAGGGACTTTGGATAAGATGCCAAACTTTTGCAACAGGAAACTGGGATTGCGATGATTTCAACAGATTCTTCCTCGGTCTCCCAACCGAACTCCAAGCAGGTGAGGTTTAGCATCAAATATTCGCAACACGTAACAGCATTGGGTTACAAACTTTTCCTCGGTCACAAGCCGCTACAAGTAGGTAAGGTTAATTGTATTTCGTTCCATTCCTATCATCCAATGGCAAACATCCGATTTGTTTATAAAGAACTAAATATTTCAGGTTATAAGTTGTTTAAATTAATTTAGTTGTATATTTTGTTAGAGATTTTCCACAATTGTTTGTAATCAAATGGATAAATAATATAAAGTGTAGAATGTTATGTTCAATTGGTACAAATTTAATTAAGAACAGGAATTAAAAAGGAAAAAAACAGATAAAACTCGATGGCTTTTACAGCTCTCCGCGCCCAATAAATGTCCTTGTCTGTCTTCTCCTTAATTGTTTATGAGCGACAGCAGCTCGAGGCGGTGTTTTCCAAAGCCATAATTATCCTGTCCCGATAAAGTAAGAAACCAACTTGTTTTAAGAGAATTGAAACCAGGCCATGGCTGCTATCTCGGTTTTATTGCTCGAAATTTAAACAAAACAAGCCAGAAGTTAAATTGTATAAACATTCTTCCTTGCCAATAAATACTAGGAGTATTAAAAGATACATTTTACTCATCATTGTGATACAACACCGAAGATCAAATTAGTTTAAATAACAAATAGATAAGATTAAAAGTAGGAGGACATTCGTTAAAACACAACCAATATAAAAATACACCCCAAACTGCTCAGTTTTTTTTGAGAAAAAATCTTGTTGATTTCAACATTTTCCGCCGATGGCCGATGAGTGAAAAACTACGGAGCCGCAGTTGTTATGGAGACTTAGCTTAGACCAGGCTTTTGCAATAACGTACCTCATAAATATCATTTTAATATTTCATTACGTTACAGCGCGTGGATTCAGCTTGTCTTCTCTTTTCATATCATTTATTGGAATCTGCCTTGCAGTTGCGGCGACTGTATTGAGCGTAAAGAGTTTGCAGGTAAGTGTGGAGGTGTAACAAACATATTAGTCGGTAAGGGGAGGATGGTCCATGTTTTCATTTCATTTTATCGTCTGATTTGGTTGTAAACAAATAGTTTTCAATGAAATAATATAACGGTATTCCCCTCCTCTTCTAAAAGCGCGTTGTTAAAAAACGACGGCGGGTTCCTTCTGAAATTCTGCTGTTAAAATGTAACCAATGTTTGTTTTGTAGAACAAGTTGACCATTGCATCCGGTGGAGCTTCTATGCTTGCTGGCTTGTTGATCATTGCTGCAGTTTCATGGTATGCCAACGACATCAGGATCCAACATGAATATCTAACAAGGTTGAGATTAACTGGAGGCAGCGGTACAAGGTGAGGGTTGTGGATGGAGAAATTTATCCTCGCATGGCGGGGCAAAGACGGTCGTTATAACATGGGTGTTCTGTTTTATACACATTGTGCCCGCTTACAAGTTACCACGTACGTAGCTGAAAATACCACGTACGTAACGTAAAATTTATTCTCGCGTGGTAGTGCAACAATAGTCGTTATAACACGGGTGTTTAAGCTGGTTCAACGGTTTTGAGGCTCTATACTGCCACCACTGAGCCTGTTCTTACTAAGGCAAGACACCTAATGACGGTTATTGATCAAACAAGTTTTAACTTATTTGATCAGTCTATATTTGACGTACATCTCGGACCCAAAAAGTTAACTTGGTTTTTATTTATTCTAACAATCTAACTAATAACTCGTACTACTTTTCTATGTTCTGAAATAACTGCTTAACTTCACCCAAAACAAAAACCACGTCCTTTCACAATCTTTCCGTCATTTTATGATAGATACACGTTTGGATATGCTTTATTCCTTGGTTGGGTCGGCGGTGCTTTACAAGTGGTCGGCTCAATCATGGCTTTGTGTATCAGCTGTGGAAACTCGGATGAAGAAGATATACCTCCCACATATCGATACCATCCAACCAAATCTACATTGGCACCGTCACAGGAGTATGTGTGATGTAACTATGCTGTAGTAGTGACGTAATGCCTACGTCATATACAGTAACTTGTTACGCAACGGACATGTTTTGACATAAGATACCACTAGGCTAGAGACTTTTTGCATTTATATTTTCAAAGTAAATATAAAACTAGGATATTCTGGCATACATACTGCTTACTTAACTCCGTTTTAATGACACTATTGAACTGAGTATACGAAACTTTTGTATATTTTGATTTAACCATCACAGCAACAAAAATAACACGTTGATAATTTAAACTTTATTCTTAGCCAATCAAATCACGCGCTTTATGCTGTCATATTGAGCTTTTACGGAGATCCAGAACTTAGGATTTTTTTCGTCCCCTGTTTTCGTTTTCAGCAGACATATTGTTTAGAACAGCGAGTTTATGTATTATGTTAACACAACTTTAAATATTAAATTTTAAATTACGCAAATTATAAAAAGCTGTAAATTGTTTATGTCGCTTTATACATACTGTGCTTATTAAAGTTCATTATTGAATTACAACATGGAGTCCTAGGCATTGCAGTTATATAGTAGGGTAGGGTAAGATGGGACACGTTTTTTCTTGACAAGTAACTTTAAAGATTTTCTCAAATCGAAAACTTTTTGTAATGTAGTAGGGGGAGGGGGTGAGAAGATGGAACATCTTTTCAGTCTATCTTAACCATTGTTTATACAACTCTATGCGAGATTGGGTATCAACGTAATAATTGCGGTGATCATTGCAAAGCTTGTGGGCGATTACTCGCATAATCAACTACAGCGCGTCTTGTCGCATTCTTGGCACGCAATCACTAGGTTTTTGCCAGGGGTAGGCCGGCCTGTTAACCATTCGACCGCATACATTCTCTTGAATTGGTTGTACATTTTAGAAATGCTATGCTGCGTATAGAACTGTTTAATATCAACGAATAAAGAAAAAGCGCAAGGTCACTGTTTCAACGAAATGCGCCGTTTACATTTCGTATGAGGTCGCAAGGCATTTGAAGGTATAAAAGGTAAAAAATTAGGTAGAATAGTATTACTAATTTTTATTATACAGTGGTGCGGTGGAAGATGGGACACCTTTTAGCTCTTTTTCTCGTCCCATTTAGTAGTAAACAAAGAACATTCGAAGAATTATAAAAACTGTATCCTCACTACTCCCATAGACCGTTGTTAATTGTTTAAAACTCTATCAGGATATTTAGGTATTCTGCTAAAGGTATCCCATCTTTCCCCACCCTACTTTTATATAAAGATTTAAAAATGAGATGGAACAATATTTATATTTTTGTAATAATACTTTGCGTGGCTATAATAGAGTTTTTGATTAAGGTTAAACCGACTTCAATATATCAAAAAGCTTTACAAATTTGTGCAAGTTAACACCGGTGATCGCATCTCTTCGGTCTCAGTCAATGGGCCTGAACTTCATTTCCGAAAAACGTAAGCCTCGCTTTTCCCCATTAAACGAATTCCAACTGACTACGCCATGAAAAGGTCTTTGCACAACGCAAGGATCGTAAAAGCTGTTAAGGTTAGCGGAGTGACATTTACTGTACCACCATGCACCTTTGTGCTTCACTGCGCAATTGTCGCACCCGGGGCGTGGACAATTTGTTCTTTCGAGGATATCGTTGTCTTGATCTTTGGTTGTGAAATTGCGGCCATTGTGAATCTGCAATGCGTTGCCTGTGGTGTAAAACTTTGCATGAGTATTTTCTCTTTAGTTAGTTTAGTTTATAGGTTAGCTACCATATGTAAACCGGTGGTCCGTAACCTACCGGTGTGTCACGAGTCCATCCTATAACGACGCTGCTGTTATGTATAATGGTGAGGCGAGGGGCCGATTTTCGAAATGTGTTTTAATATTTTGTATATATGAAAATGGTTGCGCAACACCGCTGCTATGATTTAATGAACGCAAAATACACGTTTGGTTATCTATCAAACGTATCTCGCTGTTAAGGAAATATTTACAGACTTGAACCCGTAACAACTGGGCCCCCACCCCCTATTCTTTAACTTCCAAATGGAAAAGGTTTGCAACTTTGGATAACTGGCGCCTAATATCCGCGCTCAATCTTGCTTTAAAAAAGCTTGCTAAGTAACTTTGTTCCAAACAAATATCTTTGTATAGTAAAATGATTTTCTCAAAGCGGATACTTTATGTAATATACGTTTAAAGAAATATAAAACCGTATCCTCACGGCTCCCATAGACCGTTGTTGATCGTTTAAAACACGAACAGGATATATTTGGATATTATGTGCTAAAGGTGTCCCACCTTCGTACTATATATTACACCCCATTATATATCGTTATATTGTTACGATTGCAGATGTTCACTTACCCGCATTGCCGCTATACTCAGTGCTTGTTAGTTGATAATACGGGGAACTACCAACGCGAAAATTTCTAGAAAATTAAAGACACGATACAGGTCACACAAATGACGTATATAGCTACTAAAAGGTCAAACTGAGCGTTATACATCTATAGTCAACAACATAACGATTTTAAAGCACCATGAACGCCTAGTTTAAAGTCTCAAGTTTTAAACAAATAAAATTTAAATAAATTTGTGAATAAAGCACCAATTAACATTAATTTGTGAAGAAGTTTTAGCAAGGGTTAAATACTCACGAGTACACAGCGTATTTCGCGAAGTTTGTGCAGTTCCTGAGGTCTACTCGTAACTCATACCTTCCTGTACGAGTGAGCAAATGCAGTTTCTCCAACCCTAAATTTAAATGAATTAATGCAACCACGGCCTACTAAAGATCTCTAGTAGGCCGTGATGCAACTTGTTAACCTCACATGGCGAGCAACTACAGTCGTTATTTTCGCCTATTTCACCCCAGCCCTAAAAAACTCGTGTTCCTGCCGTACATGCAAATAGTCTGTTGCTGCATCTTTTAGCAGTATTGTGAACAACGTTATTTTTATAATTTTCATTGGGTACGGTTGAAGCCGTATACGACGAGACACGAAATTATACAACGAGATATTTTTCTTACCGAACCAGAATTCGTTGTTCTTGTCCCCAAAGCCTTTTACATATTTGTTCCAACCCAAGTAAAAGCCCTGAGAGCCATCGGTTCGACGTTGAAATACCTTCATGCATACAAAACAATGTACATTATATGATTATGATATACAAGTTTAAGTGACTGTCGGTCTGCTGCTAATCCCTTTCTCAATTTAAAAAATAACCGATGATCTCCATGGCTGTTTAAATACAAAATAATGCATTATATTATTAAAATAAAAGTCAGATTATTCAATGCTATATTTTAAGTAAGTGAGATTATACACGATGCAGCAGGCCAGCAGGGGGTTTGTGGAAGAGTTGAAATTTACCTCGTCCTTTTGCATCGTGGTTAAGATAGGTTACGGTTTGCACCTACATCTCTATTTTTTTGATCGTGTTTTGAACAAATATGAACAAAAAGGCTACGATTACATAATTCCGTATTTTTTTTCGTTTTGAACTAAAGGGGACGATAAAGGAGAATGAAAACAGACGTTCACCTTTGTACGAAAAGTTATTTAAACTAATTTTATTTTATCACTCCTACAGTACAAATCTAAATGCTATTCAATGCCTTCCAGTTTAACATTTGTATTATATCCACCCCACACCCACCAGCCACCCCCCGCCATCAGTTTCCATATCACAATATACTTCCATAGCTTCCCCATTATAACCGACAACTTGAATGTCGTAGATCCCACTTTTGTGTTGACCAGTGTCGTAGATGTCTTTACAGTTTTGTAAACCTGCGAGCAATTAAGGTTGGAAATATAATATATTATAAACATTATAGGATGTTTTAAATGAATAAATGAATGTAGCTTATTTATGCCGGGTATTCTAGTTCATACACCTCATGTTCGCTTACAAGTTACCATGTATGTAATTTATTTATCCTCAGATGGCGGGCAATGACAGTCATTATAACACGGGTGTTATGTTTTACACACCTCGTGCACGCTTACGAGTTACCACGTATGTAAGTTCGTGGGTGTTTTTTTTGTATGACTGACAATTGATCAACCAATTTTAGTGGCCTCTGAGTTGAAGAAATTCAAGTCTTGTTTAATATAGAATAGAATAAATACCTGTCTGTTGCTTAAACCCAACCGACCAAACCAAGGTCACCGACAATTCCTCCCACCCGGCGACATTGTTATCCATTCTCCTTATCTCAAGATCCGCTTTATTAGCGTCCCAACTTTTCACATATACGTGGAAAACATGTTCCTGTGACGGATCGCTTGGGAAAAACGTAACATTGACTTGGCTGGGCTTCGTAGAGTAAGGTCCGTAGCTTAGAGTGAAGTTCATTCGTGGGTGCGCCGATATCGAACAAAATGAGTCGAAGCCTTCTGTGGCTGTGAACGATAGGTATGAATGTTGCTTATTTGTTTCATGCCGTTCAGCTTGCTTTACGCCATGTTATAGCTTTGTGAATGATTTTTCTTTGTGGACGTGATTGAATAAACGACATTCTGCGTGGTTTTGCAACGACAGCCGTTGTAACACGGGTGTTATGTTTCACATACACCTTATGCTTGCTTACGATATTACGTATGCAATACGTAAACGTTTATATATTATCTGCGCAAAGGCTTTTGTTCTTGACTTATTGAAAATGAAGAAATATAAAAACTGTTGCTGCCAGACGTATCGTACCGCGGGGTAAGATGGGACAGATTTAGCACAGAATACCCAAATATACTGTTCGTGTTTTAACAATTTACAGTTTTATAATTCTTTAAAGATTTTTTTTTGTTTTCTAACAAATGGAACAACAAAATAAAATAAAAATGTGTCCCATCTCTCCCCCACCTAGAATTCTAAAACCGCTTTTCATAAGGATAAATATCGAGTTGTTCTACCTTGATGTTGAAAACGACATCGAAACGTTTATTAAATTGAGCCGTTTTAAAATTAAATAAAATATCCTCGATTGCAAATATGAACAGAGTTAAAATATACTTTATATTTACTTACGCATAGAAGCAAAACACTCACGAAACCAGATTGCTGACAATATCAAATACCAGAACGACATATTCGATGGTTGCTGACGAGTTGAAAATGAGAATGACAGTTCGATCAAAGGTGTATACAAAAAAAACGTAGTTTAATTTCTTAGTAAACCGGAAGCGCATACATGTTACAGCTTGTAGTTTGTACGTGTTCAAGGTATGCCGTGTCGTGGTTGGTCACAGCTGACAATCTTTAAATGAGTGAATGAATAACACTATAATGAAGGCGGGGTAGCGACAGTCGTTATAACATGGTTGTTCTGTTTCATATTTCATACGTGCTCGTGTATGCGAAATTCATGGTGATCCCTTTTGTATGGCTGGCAATATAGACAACCCATAAGGGTCCACTGGGTTAGAGCAGTTGTCGTTATATCTGCTGCGCAAAAACACACACACGCCTATAATGTTATCAGCATCGAACCCAGTATGTTTTTTACAGTGCAAGCTTTTCACAGTGGCTTAGGATCGGGAATCGTCAACGTTTTACACATTTTTAAAATTGATGTCAAAACAAACGAATACTTGTAAAAAATGAGATTTAATCTTTAAAATTGAAAACGAATTAAAAGTGGGGACATAAAATATTGTAGCTTCAATCACAGAAATAAAAAAGAGTAGAACGCGCAACTGCTCAAAACTGTGATATATTCTTTTTTTCTATTCACGTGACCGCCAACTCCGTCCCCATTTCCCTTCGTCTCCATTGTAAAAGATAGGCGCATAGTATTTTTGGAAGGTTTTAGCTGTTTATTTTAAAAACTACACCAACTATTCAAGTTTGTTAGGCTAGTTTAGTTATTTGGTACGTTAACGCTTACAGTTTACCACTTGTTTAGGAAATTTAATTATTTAAAAAAATTAATTAAAAATTTCAAACAAACGGTTTTTTAGAAATATATATATATTAGAAAATAGTTTTTTTTACACAATAACTTTAAATTAAGTCAAAAAACGAAGAAAAACTACACAAAACGTCATCGACTCCATTGGCTACAATAGTAAACGGGAACGACCCGCAAACGAGAGACAGTGTATCGTGCTCTCTCCTATGCCGACATTGGAGATGCGCCTTCTATTCTTTTTTATTTCTGTGGCTTCAATGGACTTAAAATTACGTCAGCAAAATTAGCCTTACTCATCAAAATCGTATAAAGAGAATCTGAAGTTGACTGCAAGGCGTATGAAAAATTATCAAATTATTCCAAATAAAGTAGATTTTATTATAATAAAGGGGTAATTTTAACAGTTTATAGTGTTATAGGTAATATACAGCTTTAACTTTGTAATTTTCATATCTCGTTATGCTGTATAAGCATGGCAACGTCGTCGAACAAAATGAAACTTTTACCGATTGGAAAATCGTATGAAAAAGTTACTTCACGTCGACCGCTACACAGTCAATTTTCACCGAACAAGAAATGTACAAATTTATCGCAATCTCCTTTGAAATACAAGCAAAGAAAACACAGAACTGGTAACTTGGTATCAAAAACTATTAAAGACGATAATGGGCACGCAAGTAATGACGACTTTTGGGGAAATGCTGAAAGTTTGTGGAATGAACCTGAAGAAAGTAGTTGGGAAAGTTTAAAACAAACTGAAAAAGTTTCATCAGAAATATCTGAATCTTCGGAAGTTGTGATACAAGACAGTTCATCAGATTCTGATGTAAATATAATGGACACAGAGGTGTCTAGTAACAATGAGAAGTCGTCGAATTCTGAACGAACGTTTGGTTTGTCTGAGTCAAACTTAGAAGTCGAATCTGATTCGTCGAAAACGACGACGGAACCACCCGATGACGACGATGATGATGTCATAATCGTGTCACAAACAGAGGAAAAGTTTGAGTACTGGG